>NW_028281705.1:335000-360000 GCF_059751285.1 Brachycentrus maculatus | reverse complement strand
TGCACCGAGTGTTTATACGCTGACCATATGGGCACCTTGCATGCACGCTTAGTGTGTACAGATATGTCCCGAGTGACAATCGGTGACCATGTGGGCACCTCGTATGCACGCGTAGCTGCATTGAGTGCATACAGATATGCACCGAGTGTTTATACGCTGACCATATGGGCACCTTGCATGCACGCTTAGTGTGTACAGATATGTCCCGAGTGACAACCGGTGACCATGTGGGCACCTCGTATGCACGCGTAGCTGCATTGAGTGCATACAGATATGCACCGAGTGTTTATACGCTGACCATATGGGCACCTTGCATGCACGCTTAGTGTGTACAGATATGTCCCGAGTGACAATCGGTGACCATGTGGGCACCTCGTATGCACGCGTAGCTGCATTGAGTGCATACAGATATGCACCGAGTGTTTATACGCTGACCATATGGGCACCTTGCATGCACGCTTAGTGTGTACAGATATGTCCCGAGTGACAATCGGTGACCATGTGGGCACCTCGTATGCACGCGTAGCTGCATTGAGTGCATACAGATAAGCCCCGAGTGTTCAAAGGTAGCCAAAGCGGTGAGTAGTTGTGATTATTTGGTGAAGTTCATTATTTTATTCCGTCAAGTTAAAAAAGATTATTATCTATAAAGATTACACTATCCATAAAATTAAGAAAGGTGTCTTGAGATGGTTTGGACATGTAGAACGAATGAGAGAAGAAAGAACGCTAAAACAAATTAATGAGGCGAATGTAATTGGGAAAAGGAGCAGAGGAAGACCTAGAAAAACATGGTACGATCAGGTATGCCAAATACTTGAAAGTGGTCAGGTTAGGAGTCGTAACAATCGGCGGGTATGTATGAGGCGATGAATGAACGTGGAAGAGGCGAAGAATGTTTGCAAAGACAGAGTGGTGTGGCGTTCTATTCTCTCTGCCTACCCCTGCGGAGAAGCGGCGTGATGGTAAGTCAGTTAGTCAAGTTGAAAAAGACATTATGTTTTGAAATCGCTTTATTACTGTGAAATACAGCTGGATGTAGTCGGATGTTATCGTAGCGATCCGGGCTAAATAAATCGGGATCCAGTAGAACTGACTCGGGCTAATGTTGCGGTGGTAGGTGGTGCGGTGCGAGAAGAACGAGGGGACTGCTCATTTTGCTGAAAACAGACAAATATTGGCGTTTCACGAAAATATAGTCAAATATCACATGTCATATGCGTATTCCAATACTAACACTGAATATCCATACAGAAGTTTCACTGCAAATAGATGAGTGTAAAGTTACAAACCTAATAAAAAACTATTATGGTATTTTTTGTATTTTACATTAACACTTTTATTTAGTTCTACTTTTAATACCTATTGTATTCTTGCCAGTGCCCTTTACTATGACCTAAATTATATTGTATACCCAGACACAGGCCATGCCTTTGTGGGATCTTTTTTTTATATTTGAATTTATGTCACGTTTGTGTAATGCAAAAGAATTGAAAATAAAGATAACAAAAATAATAATTACCCTTCTGATTCAATTTTGCTCCTGCTTCTATCAGGACCTTCATCACATCCAGGTGACCCCCTTGGACCGCATAAACCAGGGCTGTGCGACCTGTAACCGAGGCATACATCAGTGCAGTCAGATGTGTAAGCTGAGGATACACCAGGCACTCGGACCTGCATCCGGGGATGTGTAACAGTGCACTCACACTAGTAGCCGAAGACATACAACACTGCAGTCGGAGCTATAACCGAGGACATACATCAGTTGATAAAAGTATAGGTTACCCTTTGCGTCTGCTTGGTCCACGAGTGCCCCCGCTGCCAATAATATGTTGACTGCATCCAAGTTTCCCTCTTTGGCAGCTACCATCAGCGGAGAAATACCTGCTAAAGAGAATATACATATAAAACCTTCATCTGTTTCTAGTATTAGATCTGAAGATCCACTTTGTTCAGGAACGTGACTCCTCCTGAGACGTTGGCGCCCAGCTATCCTTCCATCTCTCTGGAGGTGTTCCGGGAAGGGGGTGACCCGGTGGCATCTCGTTATCCGCAATGCATGGGCTCCGCGATTGATCCAACCTTTTGAAACGGTCTCTCCATATGTTATTCTTTCTCTACTCCGTGTTATAGCCCTTTTTATCACTTTGGCTAGAGATTTCACTATTTATTTCATCATACAAAGTTTCACATAAAACATTGCAACATACTAAATTTATTTTAAAAAAATGTTATGTGAGAAAATTGTGCATACAATCAAATACGCCATGGCCGAATGATGCGATCTATTTCTATCTGCCCACTTCCATTATCAAGTCATGAGTAGTAGTTTGGAGGGTTTAGTGACTTTAGAGATAGTGGAAGCAGGTTGTACAACTTGAGTGCATAATCATCAATGTTCCTTCGACCGAAAGAGGTATACGAGTAGGTATGTTACATTTTGTTTGATGTGTTACTGCGTTATGGATCTTTTAGTTCTATGGACATTATGTATACTTTATAGTAAAACCGAGTGTTGTTTTATTGCTAACTTGGCTAGAGATATCATCATCCACTCGGGTCACGATAAGATTCTACCGAGATGCTAATATGGAAGTCCGAGTACTACAGGGCTCACATTTACACTGGCTGGTTCCAGTGATAGCGGCGCGAAATTATTCATTCTATCTATGATAAATAAACGACTTCCGATGGATTTCATAATTTTTTATCCTCTCCCGCAGCGCGTCTTGGCTACCCCATTAGAGGTTACGGGTTGGATTCCCGAAGGGACACAACAGACAAGAGTAATGGTCCACTCAATATCCCTAGGACTGAAGCGCGGGGCTGATCACCTTACCACCTTCTTGTGATTAATGATCAATATAACAGTGCTTAAGCTCGATGAGGCGTGTTATTCTCTCTGCCTTCCCCTGCGGGGAAGCGGCGTGATGGTTGTTTACCTTTAACTCCCCCTTTTCCTGTAGCCCTATTAGGAGAAGTTGGGACAGAATGGTGGCTGCTCGTTGTTGGGGCCTGTTTCTTAGTTTTATCCTTCTTCGGAGGCGCCTTGTGCTGTCCATATGCTCCACCTGGGGAGATTAATAGATTTATTGAAATAAGTAACTTAACAGTAAAACCTCAAGGCGTAGGTAAATGTTCCCACTGTGATATAAAATTATAAAAAGTAAATAAAAAATACCAAAAAAACTGACTCCACAGATACAGTTTTGTCCGCAGAAACGTACTCCCGGACAGGTCAAACTAGGTTGATCAAATCACATGTGAAAATGTATCATTTTGAAAATTATCGTAGAAAACTAACTAACCATCACGCCGCCTCCTAGCGGCGGTAGGCAGACAGAATAGAACCCCACATCTTCTGTCTTGGCAAACAATCTTCGAATGTTCCGCATTCATGCATCTCCTCATACGTACCTACCCGCTTATTATTCCGACTCCTGACCTGACCACATTTGCACATGAATATGATTAACTGTTCTCCCACTCTCACTTGATTCACATGCCCAAACCATCTCGACACACCTTCCTTAGTTGGCGGGATAATGCTTATCTCAGCCTTGCACCCATTCCTCGTGTCTAACGAGAGATCACATTCCGACTGCATTCAGTCTTCTCTCATCCTTCTATGCTCCACTTCCATACATTACCAGGACTGCACTGCTTAGCTTTCCCTGATGGGGTTTTATTTGATAATACTGAATTCAGGGCACCATTTACTCTCCTTTCTACAACTTATGTCTTTATCAATATTGAAGGATTTCATTAATTGATTCGGCAGTCACTTTGTGGTAAAATCTATCCATTGAATCCGATGTAGAGTATGATATTTGTCCATCATGTTTGTAATAGTGATGATTTAGTTTCTCGCACTTAACAACAAGACTCAGTACCCGTGTCTTGGCGGTGTTGCTGCAGGGTTTCCAGGGACGGGGCGGGGCCGGCTCGGGCAGTCAGGGCGTCCTCCAGCTCCTTAACTTTCTGCTCCAACTCGGTCGTCTTGCGTTCTGAGGATCAAACAGTAAGTCACTTTTCATCTCTCGTCTGCAAGTTGGAAAGCTGTCTTCGTATAAGTCAATTTATTTATGAAGATTCTGAATCAGTACCCGTGTCTTGGCGGTGTTGCTGCAGGGTTTCAGCGTGTTCAGCTTGCACCCTTTCCAGGGACAGAGTGGAGCTGCTAGGAGCGGCTAGGGCAGTCAGGGCGTCCTCCAGCTCCTTAACTTTCTGCTCCAATGGTGCAATGTCGTGACGTTGCAACACCTGCCGTTCTGAGGAACAAATAGTAAGTCGGTATAGTGGGATCGCCAGCCGAGCCTCCTGTCCGCAGTTTGGAGAGAAGTCTGTTCGTAAGGAAGAGAAGAAGGAAATGAGAAATATGGAACATACGTTGGATCGAAGCTCAAACTCTGAACATTTTTATGTCTCGACTTTCTACATTCATTTCAACAGGTCGGAAGAAGAAGAAGAATAGCACTAGATTTTCCATTCTTATAGAAAGAACTAGATTTTACATTCCTATAAAACTATACTCTGCCTCCGTAGTGCAATGGTCAGCACGCTTAGCTACCGTTTTGGAGGTCCCGGGTTCGATTCCATTGTTAAATAAATTTAGGTGATTTTTCATTCTAATATTTATTCAATATTACCCTGGAGGTGCCTGAAGCGGTGGGCTAATCACTTTTCCTTCATGTGTAAACAACGCTGATCAAGTGTTTGATGCAGTGCCCTATGCACCATTGGTGTGCGGATAAGGGTTGGAAGAAGAAGAAGAATAGCACTAGATTCCACATGTCTATAGAACTACATTACACATTCTTTGCACGATACAACATTAGCTATATCCATAACACGTTCAGTCCAGCAGATATTAGGAAGAGTCCTCTACTTATTTCCTGTAAAACGTCGCCTCATTTTCGGGAACGGTATTTACTTCTTATGTTTTATTTTGTAGCGTGCACACATCTACTAGTAAATATATTAGTCTAGATTCAAGTAGGTACTTGTTGTGGGTATACTTATGTGAAAGTGTATAGTTGGTAGGAAATGTTTACATTCCACTGGTTGTGAATACATTTACTGGCTTATACTTACTGCCTATTTCCAACTCCAGACAAGCTACTACTTCCTTGTGATCATTACTTTTAGCCCAGTCGAGTGGTGTATCACCTAAAAACATTGAAAATTATAAAATAGTTTCACAAGAGCGGAGCTTGTACATTAAGCCTGGACACCCTCGGCATCTTGGTGCGGAATGAAGGTAGAAAGACAGAAATGACTTGTTCACTGGCAGACATTGAATCGTGTAAGTACATACATAACATAATGGGGGTAATATGAACAATGTGCATTATTCGGGCATTTTGAACCAGCGCTTACCGGAAACTGGATTTTTATGTTGGATTATTATACTCGTGTACCAATGTTCCCATCCGTGAATGTTTTCACTATATCCACACCTATCCGCTACGCAACAAAGCTAATATGAGGAAAGAAATTACAAGTCTAGACGTGTTTCTTGTGTGTGAAGTTGTGTGTGAAAAAAAATTTCCTCGATCCGACATAGATGGCTGTTGTGAACTCATCTGTCTGCGTCACGAGGTCGGCCGATATATCTGCGCGGGAGATTAAAATATAATAAATACCAAACTAAATTGGACTTCAAAGCACTTTTAAAAATATTCCCATTGTGATTCAATTGTTTTATTTCTCTCTTTCAAAATTTTCATTTTTGTACAAAAGTCAGACGGTGACAATTTAATTTAAATCCTGATGATGGTATGATTATTCCGAAACCGGTAATAACGAATTAAATTCGTTTGAAAATGACATAACTAGGCGAAACGATTGTCACAAAATGACTTTTTTATTTGTTTTTCAACTGTAAAATGCAACTTAGTAGATTCAAATAACGAGTGCTTGATTTTAATATATAGACCTTTAATATATAATATATAAAAGGTCTTTATGCACCGTTTGCAAATAAATCTATATTTCTGTTTTTTCTAGTTGGTGATGATTGATGTAACCTATACACCAGGGGTTCCCAATCTTTTTCACCCACTTACAAGTTTAGTATTTTGTCACGGTGCCTTACTTTAGTAAGCTATTGGGAATAGATATAGTGACTATATGTATATATATATATATATATATATATATATATATATATATATATATATATATAATATATATATATATATATATATATATATATATATATATATATATATATATATATATATATATATATGTATATATATATATATATATATATATATATATATATATATATATATATATATATATATATATATATATATATATATATATATATATATATATATATATATATATATATATATATATATATATATATATATATATATATATATATATATATATATATATATATATATATAACGTGGTTATATTTTTCTCTTGTATATTGGGTATTAATAATATGTAAAATGGGTGTATAATAATAAAATAAACAATGTGTTGCTTTGTAATTAAACGACAATAAAAGTTTATTCTTAATTAATCTTTACAATAATTTTTATATCTATCTGATTCTGACAGTTAATAATATTATCGGAAGTCTTTTGTTTTATTCTGTGCGACGCATGCGACATCTGGTGGTAGAACTGTTTTATGTAGGTACTATTTGTAAGTACTTAATAAAATGTATAGGTAGGTACCTAGGTATTTTATTACATATATATATATATATATATATATATATATATATATATACATAGCGGTTTATATGTATAGTAAAAAATCTATAATCGATAATCATTCACAAAACTTAAAGCTTTTCCTGTTGGATTAGAATTTCCCCAAAGATCAGATGTGGAACCATCATGGGTAAATAAATGTCAAAATGGTAATGCATTAGAATGCAGGTAAAATATAAATATACCACTGTAATGGTATATTCAATATTTATTCTGAACGTTGAATTGCTCCATGTTTTCAGTATTAAATACTTAGGCATTGAATATTTTCAAGCTCCAAACTGCTGCTCAAAAATCATTGACGATTGAATCTGAAATATATTTGCCAGTTCCAAATATTGGTGTAGTATGGCTTGTAGTCTTTTACAACAACAAAAGTCAAAGTTGCAACTCATCGGTCTGAAAAACCAAATCGTTTACACACACTTGTTGTAGCAGGAATTGTACAGTTTTTCTTTTGGACGATGAGGGTTCAGGGAATGATTTTAAACTCACTGATTCTGTAGTTTCCTGTAAATATTTATTCCATTTTCTTTTAGACAAAGGAGGTGTAACCTTGATTTGATAATCGATAGTTTTTCGATTTGTTTTTGAAGTTTGGCTGTTCTTTCTATGAATTTTTGAAGATTATTTTAAGTCAATAGTGCCTATCGTCATTTTGCTATCGTTTCTATGATCTGACCTCTAACAATCTTCTTTACTACGTCTTTGTTAGTAGCGGGTTTAGCTTATTTCTTGAATATTTTTGGCAGATATTTTGTGGCACGTTTTATAAAACTTTATAAAATAAAACTAGAACTTTATTTTTAACCACATCCATTAGTGGTACTTTTCTCCAACTGGTTTCGACCAAAACCTCGTTGTATTCTGGAATATATATGTACATGTCTATCCCTGAAGATAACAAAGTTCTTTTTGAAACCGGTTCGAGAAAAATTCCAAAATAAATGTGGCTATAAACCAAAATCTAGTATTATCTTATACAGGGTTTAGATGAACTCAATTCGGTTTTAATTAACGTAATATTGTATTAAAAATGACTTTAATCGTTCGTTAAGATTATTTTTAACCTAAATTATGAAATGTTTAAAATTCTAACTCGTTTTTTAAGTAAAGGGATCTAAAGAAAATTACGGACAGCGCAACCAATTCCTTAGAGGCCGAATACTGATGGATATAATGACTTACGAAAACAACGCTACCTATTTATAACAACGTAAAGTGCAACTTTTGCCATTATGTGCTTATTAAGTGAAGTATATTACATATCGTAACATTTAATTAGACTGTCTTTATTACTAAATTACGAAATGACAGCTGATAAAGCGCAAAAATGGCTTTTCCGAAAACTTTGAGCTCTGGTTGAGGGCCAAAAGTAGCATCGAATATTTAAAAAAATATTTTTCTCGTTATGTGCGATCCAAAATGCAACTTTTTAGACCACTTTCATTGTTGAATTCGCAAAAAATGTCATCGGCCTATCCTAACCATGGTGTCCTGTATGTACATTGCGTGTGTTGGGCATATTACTACTGCTACTACTAGTTACACTTACCATCAATATCTTGCAGATCTACTGCAGCCTCTGCCTGCAGGAGTGCCCGTACTACCGGGAGGTGGCCCCCCCATGCTGCACGGTGTAGTGCAGTGACCCCTGTAACGGAGGATGTACTGTATATACAGGGTGTACGGCCAGCGCGAGGCCATGTAGCAGGACCCCACTACCTATCCCAGTAACCTCCCCAGTGTGTTATAGTCACCAATAGTTTACATTTAATTATCTACTTCTTGGATAATTTATATAGCGCCGTTTTCGTACGAAATCACTGGAAGGGCTTATATGTACCCTACTTTACTTATGTAAATATTTTTATAGGAGTTATTTATTAAAATATTTTTTTACATCTCAACAAAGATGAAGAAGAATATGAAAGTCTGGGTATTCAAGGTGCCTTCGACCGACGTAGGCAGGTTTAAGTGATCACTTTAGACACTTTAAACACTTTATAATCACTAGAATTTTCACTAGTGACATCCATTGGTATGACGAAGAAGCTATTTTACTGAGCAGAAACTCTTGTATTTGTATGTGAGGTCCGAATCCTGGATTATAATTACATACAGGAGAAATGCCAGAAAATATCCTTTTCATTTTTATTATTTTATCTTTTTTTTTTATTCATTTAATATATTTACATTTTTATTTATAACATAATACATTTGAATCATTTATACATATGGAGAACTTTTATATTTCGATTCGCTGTGCCTCTCCATAAAAGAGTCTGCGCTCTTGTGCTTGGAGAGGGACTTACACTCGTGGTTTAATGTTATATAATAAAAGATATAATAGTTTTTTTTATAGTTTTTTTTTAAAGATTTAAATGTATAGAGCTTTAATTTTTTTCTTAAGGATTTTTATATCATCTATTTTTTTATTTCTTTAGGGAGTTTATTGAAATGTTTGATTGCCAAATATTTGAAGTTTTGCTGAAATTGCTTGGTGTTGCATTTTGGAGTAGAAAAATCGTTTGAGAATCTCGATGATAAATTTTTTGTTAGATTTAAATAGTTGTCTCCCTTTAGTATTTGAAAAACTGCGGTTCTTTTATAAATGGATTCTATATTTGGGACTTGAAATTTTTTAAATAATAATTTTGTTGGAAATATTTTTTTTTTTTCAAGATGACTTTAATGATGGTTTTCTGTACTATTTTCACTGAGTTCAGTATGTTGTTGTACGAGCCTCCCCATGCAATAATGCCATACTGCAGTAGTGAGTGAGCGATAGCGTAGTAAACTCTCTTCAGGTTGTCGATGGTTAGTAAGTTTCGGATTCTAATGAATCCTTTTATCTTATAATTGGACTTCGTGAATATATATAATAATAGAATAATTCGGGATACTGTTAATATTAGAAAATGCTTAGTTAATTTCATTTTTAACGTTTTTTTAAATTCCAATTTAATTTAGAAACTGTGACAGTTACTGGATTATTCACCGTATGGATGATACCAATAAACATGATAAATGTCTTATCTTATGACATGGCATCTGTCGTTTTATACGAAATAAGGCGTATATCCGAGCATCCCAGGGCTTACGACCTGGCATTTGGCTGACTTAAGTGATCACTTTACGTATGTGCATTTATACCCCTTCATGGTGTAGGCCTCGTGGGCTGTTTTTAAGAGGGATTAGCCTCCGGCGAAGTAGATTCCCAGCTGTGAATCCATCTCTATGGTGGTCTGAACGCGACTCGTCTACCTTGGGGTTGGCCGTGCGATGCAAAAAAGTGCCAAATGATGTTTTTACCACATATAACTAACTTAAAAAAGTTAACTAACCACATATATAATATTTACCACATATATAATATATTATACACATCGGAATCATCCTACGTCTCCGGATCGACTTTGAAATAATAATGTTTTTTGTTTTTTTTTGTAATAAGGTAAAAAATAAAAAATAAATTCATTAACGATAAAAAAAACTCTAGTCTTTAGTAGACTCAAATAATCAGTGCATTTTTAGCATTTAATATATATATAAGTATATTTGCAAATAAATGTATATTTCCGTTTCTGCTAGTTAGTGATGATTCATGTAACCTATATACCATGGTGTCCTGTATGTACATTGCGTGTGTTGGGCATATTACTACTGCTACTACTAGTTACACTTACCTCCATTAGCTTGCAGATCTACTGCAGCCCCCTCCTGCAGGAGTGCCCGTACTACCGGGAGGTGGCCCCTGTATGCTGCACGGTGTAGTGCAGTCCACCCTGTAACGGAGGATGTACTGTATATACAGGGTGCACGGCCAGCGCGAGGCCATGTAGCAGGACCCCAATACCTATCCCAGTAACCTCCCCAGCATGTTATGGTCACCAATAGTTTACAATTTATTTATTTATTGTTTCGGCATTAACTTTGTGGTAAGACATGTGACATCCGAACTAAAATATAAAATATAAAATTGTTCTATAAGTAAGGAGAGGGGAAAATTAGGGGGAGGGGGTTAGTCAAGGGGCGGAGAATGAAAACAAAGGAAAAATGGAAAGCAAAGGTGAATAATTTTGAAACAATATATTATTTAATAAATTATTATTAGAATTTAGGTTTTTTCGGATTTCTAAATTTTCAAGATAATTCATAATTTGGCCTTTATATGGAACAAGGTGTATTCTATATTCCTTATTTATAGAACAATTTTATATTTTATATTTTAGTTACTATACAGACCTGAATGATGGAAGTTTAACTTCCGAAACATGTAGTCTATAATAAAACTCAAGTGGTAAAAAGCTAGTAGTTTCTTTAAACATAGTTTACATTTAAGTATCTATTTCGTGGATAATTTATATGAAATCATTGGAAGGGCATAAGTAAATACTTATTCTTCACATCATTTCATTAAATTTATTTATGAATTATTTTTTTCTGTTTTTTTTTAACGTTTTGAAAAAAATGAATCTGAATTTTAATGTAATAAAAAAATTCACTCTGCATAAGGTCTCTACCTCGTCAGCAAGAATGTTTGTAATTTCAGATTGAAACCCTGCTGGAATAAAAATTGTACTTTGTGTATACTGTTCAATGACTGAGATATACGGTGGAACATTTGTAGGAAAACGTTTAAAGAACACGCAATGAACACATTTATCATTACATAAAATTATTAAATATAACCTAATTTTGTTCAAATATAATTGAAATGTCCACAAAGTACACCTCCGCAGTGTAGTGATCAGCGCGTTTGGCTACCCTGCTGGAGGACCCGGGTTCGATTCCCAGGGGGGTCAAAATAAATATTGGTGATTTTCACACTCATATTTATTTGAGTAAATAAATATTAATTTAAATTGGACTACAAAGCACTTTTAAAGACATTCACATTGCGATTCAATTGTCTTATTTCTCTCTTTCAAAATTTTCATTTTTTGTACAAAAATCAGACCGTAACAATGTCACAAAATCACTTTTTTATGTGTTTTTCAACTATAAAATGCAACTAAGTAGTTCAAATAATCAGTGCTTGTTTTAACATTTAATATATAAAAGGTCCTAATGCGCCGTTTGCAAATAAATGTATATTTCCGTTTCTGCTAGTTAGTGATGATTCATGTAACCTATATACCATGGTGTCCTGTATGTACATTGCGTGTGTTGGGCATATTACTACTGCTACTACTAGTTACACTTACCATCATTAGTTTGCAGATCTATTGTTGCCCCCGCCTGCAGGAGTGCCCGTACTACCGGGAGGTGGCCCAGCCATGCTGCGCAGTGTAGTGCAGTGTCCCCTGTAACGGAGGATGTACTGTATATACAGGGTGTACGGCCAGCGCGAGGCCATGTAGCAGGACCCCAATACCTATCCCAGTAACCTCGCCAGTGTGTTATAGTCACCAATAGTTTACATTTAATTATCTACTTCTTGGATAATTTATATAGCGCCGTTTTCGTACGAAATCACTCGAAGGGCATAACTTAATACTTATTATTCACATCATTTCATAAAAAATCCATCAATAGAATTTTTTTAGTATTTTTTTAACGTTTTGAAAAAATGGATCTGAATTATAATATAATAATAAGATTTTCATTCTGCATAAGTTCTCTACCCGTCAGCAAGAATGTTTGTTAATTTCGAAACGGAAAACGTTAAAAAAACACGCAAAGAACACATTTATTACAACATACATATATTATACTCAGATATTATAACGTTGTATACAATCATCAAAGCAATTTTCGAAAGCCCTGAATTGCCAAAACTGATATCATTCTATGTACCGCCACGGCCTAGTAGACCACCTACTTTATTCTACTGTCCAAATGCTCGGACGGTAGCTCGCTTTAATACTCCTATACTAAGATTCCCAAATACTAGTAATGAATATGCCACCAATATACATTTCTACAATATATCGCTTCATAAATGTAAATCGGCAATAACTGACTTATTCCTAGCCCATAGAATGTCACGTTTTGATTGAAAACTTAGTTTATTTATGTTTTTGTTTACTTTCAGCATAATATTTTATTTTTATAGCATATATATATATTTTTTTTTTTATAACATGAAAGTAGTTGAAGACAACTTGATGAATCGATGTGTCGCAATTGATATATTCTTTCATTCTTATTATGTAAATGGTACAATAGTACCGTATATATCAAAAATTAAAAAAATAAATAAAATTATTAAATAAACCCTTATTTTGTTTAAATGAAATTGAAAAGTTCGTTAAGTACACCTCCGTAGTGTAGTGGTCAGCGCGTTTGGCTACCCTGCTGGAGGTTTCGGGTTCGGTTCCCAGGGGTTCAAAATAAGTATTGGTGATTTTCACTCTCATATTTATTTAATATCACCCTGGACTGGTACAAGAAGCGCGGGGCTGATCACCTCATCTTCTAACATTAAAAAAATGCTTCCAGTATTCGAAGCATTGCACGATAGTAAATAAATAAAACATAGTACAAAAATATCACAAAACACCGTGTTATACAATCACTTGTTAGTTAATTATAATACCCTTCTCGTTCCACACAGTTAATAAATATAATAATTATGAAAAAAGTTTATGATAATTTAGATCGCCTAAACTGATTGAACATACTGAACGATACTGAGACCACGCGCCGAGCACGAGCCGACCGGAAGTATTCACGATAAAGTTGACACTAAATAAAAATAATTTTGATATTTTATGACAATAAATCAAAGAGAACTAATTCATCTATGCCTCAAACCAAATTTAAGTGCAAAAAATTATCCATAGGTGTTGATATAAGGACGTAAAGTTGAAAAACGACTATGCATGCGATCTGCAGTCAACGGTACCTTTATAAAAAACGACAATAGATGCGATCCGCAGCTTACGGGTTAATTCTTGGAACTATCAAACCTTCGTCGTGTGTAAATCGTGTAACATGGTTGTGTACTAAAGGATTTCGATATTTTTGTCTAGTTTGTTGTTCAACGATGATACTCATCCACAATATTCCACGTACCGGCAGTAATTTTGAATGGTTATATTTCAAGGTGGATTGTCCCTTTGCTTATATATATGACTGGGCACAATTTTTTTGACTATGGAATATTGCAGATTTTGAACCATTTTTAAATTTGTTTTCGTCGAATGTCCCCAAGACTTTATTCCATATCTTAATATGGATTCTACTAAAGAACAATTGAATCTATTCTCAAAGGTAGAATATATACAGTAATATTCGCCCACTTGTATATCATATCGCTTTACTAACATCACCTATTATTGCTACATTCCTCGGTTAACTAGTTCAATAATCTTGGAATATCTTACCATCCCTATCTGTCCAGTTTACGTTTATATTATGTTGTTTAAGGAGAGTGTTGACCTTCGCCACGTCTCCCTTTTCTGCTGCGTTCAGTAAATCTTGTCCGGACATCTGTGAAATAATATCATTTAATTATAATATAATACAGCCATTCTATCATAAAGTTCAACAAACATTAGTAACAAAATACAAATAGAGAAAAAAATCCAAATAACTCCATATTGAAAAAAACTAGGCCCTAAAATGGATGTGAATTTATTCAGAAACGATAAAGAGATGACCCCAAAACATTTAAATTCACTTAAATTGTCCTTTAATTTCTGTAATTCGTAATAAGGAGATCATGTTTTATCTGAATCCAGAATCAAACTCTTCGGATGTTCTCGTACAATAGGTACAAATAGATATTGTAATAGGTAGCACAGGCAGAATATTGACTTACCGTTTTGTGGTTGTGGTCCTGGTGGTCCTGCTATGAGCGAATAACGCGCAAAGTGGTATTTTATACTCGACGCGTTATCTCGGAGAATGCTATCTCCCTGACTAAAGCAGGGCCGGACGACACCGGAAACCCAAATATCCAACCAAATGCGCATTCACGATTCTTTAGCGGACTAATATTCTCCTGGTAGCTGCCGATGATGTTACAGCAAACTCGGACAGTGGCGTCACGTTATACTCACCTACAAATGTAGAAGATTCCGAGAATTCGTATTCCACACCTACGCGGGCAGCATTACAGAGAGTCGGCTGTATAGTCTCCTTGCACTGCCATTCTGAGTGAGCGCTTTTACAATACTCACTACGCCTAGTTCAGTCTCTAAAACTTGCCAGTCAGTTTGAAGTTTACTGTCGAGAGATGGCTTTCCATCGTCGTGAAAAATAAATGGTTAGCAGGCACATAAATGTGTGGCGGATGATGTTTCTTTAAATGTTATACATACTATTTGAGAAATAAAATAACATTTCACATGCTCAAAAGTACATACATAAGATTCCCGGAGAATAATTAGAATCGCTTATATTGAGACGGTGTTGGGGAAAGAAAAACGTGAGAGTACTATTAAAGGGAGTAAGAATCAAGAATGGAGTAAAATATACGATAGACGCTAGCTCACCTCATCTGGTCACCCCGAATACCACACTTTATTAGTAAAAATAAAAATGGAATATTTTGTCGACAAGAGGCAGCCAGTTACATTGGGTGTAGGCTCATTTCGGGCTCAATAGTCCATATCGGCTACGCGCGTATTTTATTATGTGTTGGCGAATTTCTCCGCTGATAATCGGTTCAGTGTAACTGCGACTTGGAGATGATATCAATTACGATCAGGGTGATCTCATGCATAGGGAGAATGTAGAAATGCGTTATATGAGTGGTGAAATAAATATTTTTTTACGAGAGTGGTGCTCTGTAGACGAAACATGATTCTTGTGGCTCCGTTCGTTGCGACTTGACCTTCAGAAATTCTCTCCTTTGTTTGGAGAGCTCAGACACAGCAAAGGTATAACAGGAGGGAATGTATCGTCCCTAAATAAATGGGTCGGAGCATCTAGAACGAGGGACCCCCGCAAACGGTATTCCTGTTATCGGGTCAACTCTTTTTACATAATTGTCGGCACATGCTCAGGCCGCGGGAGATGGGAGTCTACTACCAAACCCAAATATTACGTCACAGTTTGTGCTCCAGGCGATCATTCCCGATATTTACATCCTGGGAAACGTTTCCTTCCAAAAAGAAGGTTTACTTACATCACTCTCGACCTATTAACCTTTCCCGTACTGATCATCCAAAATCACACTTGATCCGAAGCGGGCTACCAAAAGACCTCGATTCATACATTATTGTATGAAAATCGTAGTACGCAGCTCGCAACTCGCCGCCAGCCGAGTCACATATTATATACGGGAAGGGGATAGACCATGATCGGGAAGGTACGGGGGTTCTGCAAGGAGCGCAGGAATGGTGAAGGGCATTGTAGAAAATTGGGAATAAGGTGAGCGCTGCGGTTCTGGAATAGGTGCAGACGGTCGGTAAGGTATTGCGCGTTAGTCCAGATAGCGTCTTATCACTTTACAGCAGAATAATTCGAAAGATTAAGATAAACTTGTTTTTTTAAAGGTTTAATAAATTAATGCGAAGATAAGATGGTGAATAAGAATTTGATACTAATCTTGTAAAAGCAGAGTAATCAATCAATCGGCACTTAACGTCATTAATGCATAATCTATTTATAAATAATATATTTTTACAACATTTAGGGTGTTCAAATATTTGTTCACAAATATGTTTTTGGCAAAAATTTATAAAATAACTCCTTAGCAGAGATGATCTAGATTTGAGAAGAAGAATTTGGACACACTGTTGCGAATAAAATAACTGGTAAAATTTTGAGCTGAAAATGAAAAGGGCATTTTCTAGCGTTTCTCGGGTAAGTAAATATAATCCAGGATTCGGACCTCACATACAGATGAAAGAGTTTCTGCTTAATAAAAAGCTTCTCTCATCTCACCGTAGATGTTTCCAGTGAAATTCTAGTTAATTAAAAAAAATCAAACAGTTTGCTTCAAAATTAATCAATAAAATAGAAGTTCCAAGAATTTGAGTAGTGTGGTTGTCAATCACGGGTGGAATGGTGAATGTTACACGAGTAACACTATTTTAACTATACATGGGTATGTAACAAAATTTTGAAAAAATTGAGAATTTATTGTTTAATAAAATAAGGTCAAATTGTCTACTACCATTGGTCGGAGAACTCCATTTTCTAAAAATAAATAAATAACCGTATTTTTTAAAAGTGAAACTTCTTAGGCAGCGATTCAATGAACGATAATTAAAAGTGAAATGTGAAGTATAGTAGGCACATTTCGTTACATGAGAGAGAAAAATGATAAAGTAGAGAGAAAGAAAAAGAGAACTATACATTCCAACGCCACGGGAGTGGAGCGAATGTGGTCGACGTAGCTCGGCTGAGGTTGAGTAAGTAATATTTATCATAGTGTTTTGTGATTATTTATGTGCGCGTCCTGTGATTGGTTGATTTATACGGACATATAAAGATCGAATCACGGACATAAATATCATATTTTTGTATCACAAACCATTAATATCTGTATTACTAATTGAAGCGCCACTAAATGACCTAGTAAATATGAAATAAACAGGATAATAAATTTCTCTTATTCTTTATTTTTTTTATGAAGTTTCACTTCTATCACGTGTACGGTGCAGCACGCTCAATAAAAAAAATGTTTCGTTTACGAGTAATTAGTTCGGTGCGAAAAAGCACAAACGGTGTTTTTTCGACAGACAATCTGGCTAACATACTCGTAATATTGGAACGTTGTTATTAGTGTCATTTGAAATAATTACTGCTGAGGCGCCATATGTTGTACCTACCTATATACCTACATATATATATTATATATATATATATATATATATATATATATATATATATATATATATATATATATATATATATATATATATATATATATATATATATATATATATATATATATATATGTGTGTTAAAATACCTAGGTACCTACCTATACATTTTATTAAGTACTTACATATAATACCTATATAAAACAGATCTACCACCAGATGTCGCATGCGTCGCACTGAATAAAACAAAAGACATCAGATAGAAAAAATAAAATATTCTGAACTTTCAGAATCAGATAGATAGATAGAAAAATATTATAAAGATAAATTACGAATAAACTTTAATTATTAACTTTAATTACAAAGCAACACATTGTTTTTTTTTTTATTATTATACACCCACTTTACATATTATTTACACCCAATTTACAAAGAAAAATATAACCACGTTATAAAACGACAGTAAAAGTTTATTCTTAATTAAAAATGTCATTTGAAATAATACGATGCCGGTCGTAAGCCCTGGCTTCCATATTCTTCTTCGTCTGTGTTGAGATGTAATAAAAAATCAATATAAAACAAAAATGTAATATATTTTTATGTTGGACGAAACACGCTGTATTTTTAAAATGTCAACCCCTTGGTTACCGGGACTGTTGGGGTCACCATGCTGGAAATAATAAAATAAGCTTAAATAATTCAAAAGTGAAATGTTTGCCTGTGCCATTATTTTATGTTCACCTAAACATCTCTCGGAGTTTGGTTAGCTAAATGTATGCATTGTTATACAGAATCACTAACGAGTAAACGCTACTAACAAGCACTGCACAAACAACTCCGACCTAATTGACGGCATTCGGTGTTGAAAGATATAGAGTAGGGGTGCGAGTAATAAACAAATAATTTGTATCTTTATCGTTTGAGTTATGCAATATACGCTTCATACTTGTATCAATTCATAACATATTGTAACACGTAAACATGTATCCCTGACTCGTAAACATGTTCAGAATGAAGAATAGCGCAGCTTTACACAACTTACTTTTCGCGGGCGGAAACAAAATCGGTTTAATGTGCTTTGATTTTCTCGTTTCCCTTTAAGTATTTATGTAATATTACAACTTATTGTAATACATACACGATGATTCCATTCTAAATATCGACGTATAACTTACTGAAAAAAATATAATATGGCAACATACTCCAAAATGTATCTGATACTTTCATAAATCAAGACAACCGAATGGAGTAAACTGAATACAGCAATTTCTATGACAGCCCGTTACAGCAGCCATCTTCAATCATACATGTTTTTACTTTGGGTAATAATAAAGTACAAGAAAGTGGACAGGAAACTACGAAGGGGAGGTGAAATCTAATTATTCATTTCCTTAGGCATCCCTACATGAGTATTCCCCATCACTTCTAAAATTTATTTTATTTCCTCTAACCAAGAAAGAACACTTTCCATTCCTCGACATAACACATCATTCTTCGGTAATTCCTTCTCTGTCCAAGCGGCCAGACTATGGAATGGATTACCTCTCCCCGTAAACAAATGCACCTTCTCTTATAACTTTTAAGAAACGTCTGACACATTACTATCTTTCGTTAGAATCCTGACTGCCCATCAAACCTCCTCCCTCTACCTCCTTCCCTATACTCCCCTTTTCCTTTGCCTTCCTTATTATCATCAATTTGTAATTTTTATGTTTTTAAATGTTCGAGTACTATCTACCATCTGATTGCAAACAGCTATATATGGTATCAAACGTTTTGATCAATATCACTAGTCTGTTTTTGATTGGTTGGAAGATATTTCTGTTCAGCAATAAGCCCGCCAATGTACTTATTTCTTTTCAGTTCGTAAAGTTTAAGTAAATGAATGGCGTAGTGTTGTATTTATATTTTAAATCAAACACTTGTATAATACCCTTAATTGAGTATTGTTGCATTACACACGACTGGTATAAAAAAAACAGATGTTTTCATCAACAGATGGTTACAAAAACTAACGAACAGAAAAATGTTCAGTTATACACGTGGGGTGGGCGGGGTTATAACTAGAAGGGGCGGGGCTTAGTAAAATGGGAACATGGACAATAATGGTGATGTATTTTGGAAAAGCATATTATTCTTTGTCCTTAGTTTTTGACTCCAAAAGTCTCGGTAGGCAAAGGGTAATACGCGCTCTTATCGTGACGTTATCACTTGACATCAGGTGATGGGGCAGCCATTTTTAAATGGAATTTGCTCTAGTCCTACGTGTTGATTTTTCCAAACGATATTTCCTAATCTGGTTCCATTATAAAAATAATCTCTTGTCATTAAATGATAAATGTGTTATCAATGTTCAAACAGCGACTTTAATAAAGGTGGCGCAAAATTAATCACCATATCGGAAGATGTTAAAATTTTGGCAAACGGCGTTGTACGACAATCATATTTGGCGTTTGTAAACTAGACAGTTGCAGTATATAAACAGATTCAAGGTAGCGCAAAATTAATCACACGATTTTTTTGTAATACCTTTTTTTCAAATAAAAAAACAAAATCAAAATCTTTATTCGGATCATAACAATTTTTCCTGTCAAGTAGCTTCCACCAGTGTTGGTCAATTTGTTTGTATACTG
This sequence comes from Brachycentrus maculatus, assembly GCF_059751285.1. Classification (NCBI taxonomy): domain Eukaryota; kingdom Metazoa; phylum Arthropoda; class Insecta; order Trichoptera; family Brachycentridae; genus Brachycentrus; species Brachycentrus maculatus. The sequence goes on along the minus strand of NW_028281705.1, from coordinate 339,897 downwards.
CAGCTGTCTAGGTCACAAACGTCAAATATGATTGACGTATGACGCAACTTGCAAAAATTATAACATCTTCCGATAGGGTGGTTAATTTTGCGCCACCCTGTATGTGTGCTGGCACACCCTTGCTGATTTTAACCTTTATTATTTTATTGGATTAAAAAAACTATCTGGCAACGCTCATGGAACAAGCATAGGTCCACTCTCGTCGGAATCTCAAAAGCTACTGCCGCTCTGCCCGCTAGCTAGCGAGAGAACGATGAGCTTCGAGCTCCCCACGCTTGCACAGTGCAAGTATGCAAAGGCGAGATGCGAATATAGTGTCGCGGTTCCTGCACACTCTTCACGCGCTGTTTATATATATATATATAATACTTCAAATGTACCCGATAAATTCTGATGATTATTAATATTATTTGTTTTTAAATGAATGCGTAAATATGTTATGGAGGAATACCTAAAGTCTCAGCCTTGTATTTACTGTATTTATAGAGATATTATGGTTATTAGAAGCAATGTGTACTAGGTACACAACACCGGGAAGGGAGGGGTAAATGTTGGAGCTAGAATGATCCATTTGAAAAGTAGATCAGAAAGCTGCTGTCGATGCTGTGCTTCTTACCGATAGATTACCACTTAATGCTGGGGTTTGATTTTTTTTAATGTTTAAAAAAAACACCAGTTTTATTTTTTAAATGTTTTATTCAGAGTTCATCCACGATTCAAATAAAATGTAATACATGTGCGGCTGAGCCGAGGTCGAACACGCGCTAGCGCATGTCCGACCTCGGCTTGATAATGTCTTAATAAGAGGAAACGCGTCATGTTATCATATATCGCTCACTCCTTTCAAGAAGGTCATAAATCAAAATTTGTCAATTTTCAGTTGTGCATGTTTTCAGAATGCCCAGAAAATGTACTATATCCTAGCAAAAGAGGCATATTTTAAACTTAATATTTACCCGCTACAGGGCAGAAAGTGTTGTTTTTGCATTTTGAAGAAAAGCCATTGTTTAACTATTTTTTTTAAATATACTAAATATTTTTCAAATGGAGAAAAAACCTTCAAGTTTTACCTAAAAAGATCTGTTGCACAGTAAAAAGTTCAAAAAGTGGCTTGATATTTATTTTTAAAACATTGTGTTATATTTTAAATCTTTAAAAACGTTCTCCTGAAAAATCAAGTTTTTTGATTTATGACGTTCTTGAAAGGAGTGAGCGATATGTGTAAACAAAAGTAGAATTTAATCCAATAATCGTGTCTAATTTTGGGTATAAGTATTACCCAACAGGGATTACATTGTTATATTTTCTCAATATTATCAATATTTAAAACGTAATTTTCTTTTGTGTCATCGCCCGTAACCCGCGTCGGTTACAGTCATAATCAAATATTTATAGTGATTTTAAAACAAAGCAACATTTTAATCATAAAGTATAAAAAATAAAACAACATTTCAAACATTAAATTATTTATTTTTAAAAATTAAATAAAAATTGTTCTATAACAGCTAGCCGCAAGGAATGGGCCGAAACAAGTTGTCCGAGGCGTTGACTCTCAAAACCGGCTTGCTCCACTTTCAAATCGGCAGTTACAAAAGTCGAAAATTCTGAATTTTAGAATCTGTTAACACTTGATTCCACGTTTCCGACGCAATCCCTGCCAGAGTTGCTAACATACATCGACGGATCGCAGAATCGTCCATCAATTACTACCTATTATTGACATCTCAACATAGATGAAGAAGAATATGGAAGTCTGGGCATTTACGGGACTCGCGACCATCATAGCAATCACTTTACACACGTGTAACATTCACCAATTCTACCCACGATTGACAACCACACTACTCAAATTCTTGTAAATTATACATGATCCAATTTTGAAACTTTATGATGGTCGTAAGCCCTGTAAATGTTCAGATAGAATTGTATAGCTATTTTAGGACCGTCAGTCCATTTAATCTTCACATTCGTTTGAAAATGCCATAACTAGGCAAAACAGTTGTCGCAATATGAATTTTTATGTGTTTTTTGTTAATAAAATACAACTTAGTAGACTCTAATAATCTGTGTTTGATATAACAATTAGTACATGAATTAAAATGCAGTTCTAAAAATTAAACGTCAAATCAATAAATTCCATATTCATCTTCATATATGTTGAGATGTAAAATAACTCCTATACATGGAGATAATCCAGATTTGTGAACAAGTATTTGCAACATTTTGAGTGTGTTCAAATGCTTGTTCACAAAATCTGGATTATCTCCAATTACAGGAGTTATTTTCACATAATTTTTTAGCGTCTCATCAAAGATGAAGAAGAATATGGATGTTTGGGCATTTACGGGGCTGGCGAATAGTCTGGTTTAAGTGATCACTTTACACACGTGTTGCATTCACCAATTCTACCCATTATTGACAACCACACTACTCAAATTCTCGGAAGTTCAATATATATGAACCAATTTAGAAACCTTGTTCTTGAATCACTAGAACTTCACTAGAGACATCTATTGGTGAGATCACTTAAACCAGCCTATGACGGTCGTCAGCCCCGTAAGTGCCCAGACTTCCATATTCTTCTCCATCTTTGATGAGATGATGAGAAAGTGTGTTAGCTAGTTTAGTTAAGTTGGTTGCTATGCGGAGCTGGCCGGGTTCGGGCGTGGCGGCCTCGCGGGTGCACGCCGTGACTGCCGTAGCTGGCCGCGCCGGCTCCCGTCACTTGGCGACGCCCACCAGGGCCGGCCGCACGCACCGCTCCTGCAGCTTGTAGCCTACCTTGCTGACCACGACCACCGTGCCGGGCTCCGCGCCTTGCACCTCCTGCCGAAGCAACAACAGCGGTGCAGTGGATGGCGTGTCTCATTCGTTTAAGTTAGGAGGTGGATTGTTGGCTGATGTATCAACTGTCCTTCGTGTGTTAACGTTCAAGATGACACTGCGTTATATATAATGCAGTGTGAATTCCTCTCCAAAACATGTCTAACATATATCGTTATTCTCAAACTCCACCTCCTAATCTACTGTAACTGCAGACAGTTGGTAGAATTCCATATTGAATTGGTTGAAGGTTTATTGGATTGAATTCTACATTTATTTTTTTTCATTTCATTCAAACCCTTTTCCGCACCCCAATGGTGCATAGGGCGCTGCATTATATAAACAGTGTTATCTTGATCGTTAACACGAATCCGCTTCAGGGTAATATTGAATACATATCAGAGTGAAAAGATCACTTGTGTTTATTTGACCCCCCCTGGGAATGGAACCCGGGACCTCCAGAATGGTAGCCGAGCGTGGTGACTATTACACTACGGAGGCGGACAATATAATGCTCAAGTAGTAAAAAACGAGTGAACTAACTAACTTATCATCATGCCGCTTCTCCGCAGACTTAGGCAGAGGAATAGAACGCCATACACCACTCTGGCTTTGCAAACATTCTTCGCCTCTTCCACACTCACGCATCTCCTCATACATACCCGACGATTATTTCGACCCCTGACCCCGGCCGCTTTCAAGTATTTGACATACCTGGTTGTGCCAGGTTTTTCTCGGTCTTCCTCTGCTTCTTTTTCCAACTACATTTGCCTCATAAATTTGTTTAACCGTTCTTTCCTCACTCGTTCGTTCTACGTGTCCGAACCATCTCAACACACCTTTCTTAATTTTGTCGATAATGCTTATCTCAGCTTTGCATTCCTTCCTTATTTCACTATTCGCACATCTATCATACATCGTTTTGTCGCCCATTCTTCTGAGAGATCGCATTTCGTCTGCATTCAGTCTGCTTTCATCCTTCTTTTGCCAGCTCCACGTTTCACTTCCATACATTAGAGTTGGAACCAGGACTCCGTTTTTGCGATAACCGATAAATAAATAAGCATTATACAGTGAAACCTCTACCTAGCATTTTTAAAGGGACTTATTAAAATAAACTACGAATGCGGGAAAACAATGAATGCGGGATTAAGAGGTCAATACGCAAATATATACGACCGAGTAAAGATACCGTCCTCCCAATCTGCATAACCATTCGTAGGCTAAAATTCTAAGAAGAATACATGTTTCAGATGCAAATGTATTTATTTAAAAAAAAATACAAACCTGAATAGATTTTACAAAATACTTTTGCTTTTTAACTGTTTTATTTTCGTAAGCCAATAGTGTATTTTCGGCTTTGCAAATAGTATTTTTTTCAGCGTCGGTTATTGAATGTGCGTTGTAGAAAGTTTTCTTTCAAAGAGTGCGCACGCTTCTGGAGATGCAGGTACAGGCAGCGGCTCCTTTTCATCAATATCGACCTCTCCTGCTATCGGTTACACGAGCTTTCCATAGTTTCTATCCCATACGTTGCCGTTGAATGTAAAAAAATTGATAATAATGTAAAAAAAAAACAGACAAAATGTATCAAATATGCAGCTTAATTCAAACGATAAATGGTGATAGAGAAACAATCGATGCGGTTTAGTTTAGTATGAAATTAAGTCGGGAGAGAGGAAATAAACGACACATCCGAGAAAACGATTATTCGAGGAACGATAGATAGAGGTTCCACTGTAGTTCATAATTTAGCCAAGAGACGCGCTATGAACGCCAAAATAATAACTTCGCTGGTATCTCCAAGACGAACTGTCAATGCAGTCATGCAAAAAAAGTCACGCAGCAAAGGGTTAAAAAATAAAATTGACCGTGTGGTATGTTTCCAGGATAGAGGGGGACGAGGCGGCGACGGAGCCCTCGTCGCGGCTGGCCGCGTACGTCAGCTTCGGGGGGCTGCTCATGCGACTGCAGGGGGACGCCAACAACCTGCACGGCTTCGAGGTGGACCAGCACATATACCTGCTCATGAAGAAGCTGGCCTTCTAGCCCCAAACAAACCACCCATCGCAAT
>NW_028281705.1:287500-330000 GCF_059751285.1 Brachycentrus maculatus | reverse complement strand
CACGCTTAGTGTGTACAGATATGTCCCGAGTGACAATCGGTGACCATGTGGGCACCTCGTATGCACGCGTAGCTGCATTGAGTGCATACAGATATGCACCGAGTGTTTATACGCTGACCATATGGGCACCTTGCATGCACGCTTAGTGTGTACAGATATGTCCCGAGTGACAATCGGTGACCATGTGGGCACCTCGTATGCACGCGTAGCTGCATTGAGTGCATACAGATATGCACCGAGTGTTTATACGCTGACCATATGGGCACCTTGCATGCACGCTTAGTGTGTACAGATATGTCCCGAGTGACAATCGGTGACCATGTGGGCACCTCGTATGCACGCGTAGCTGCATTGAGTGCATACAGATATGCACCGAGTGTTTATACGCTGACCATATGGGCACCTTGCATGCACACTTAGTGTGTACAGATATGTCCCGAGTGACAATCGGTGACCATGTGGGCACCTCGTATGCACGCGTAGCTGCATTGAGTGCATACAGATATGCACCGAGTGTTTATACGCTGACCATATGGGCACCTTGCATGCACGCTTAGTGTGTACAGATATGTCCCGAGTGACAATCGGTGACCATGTGGGCACCTCGTATGCACGCGTAGCTGCATTGAGTGCATACAGATATGCACCGAGTGTTTATACGCTGACCATATGGGCACCTTGCATGCACGCTTAGTGTGTACAGATATGTCCCGAGTGACAATCGGTGACCATGTGGGCACCTCGTATGCACGCGTAGCTGCATTGAGTGCATACAGATATGCACCGAGTGTTTATACGCTGACCATATGGGCACCTTGCATGCACGCTTAGTGTGTACAGATATGTCCCGAGTGACAATCGGTGACCATGTGGGCACCTCGTATGCACGCGTAGCTGCATTGAGTGCATACAGATATGCACCGAGTGTTTATACGCTGACCATATGGGCACCTTGCATGCACGCTTAGTGTGTACAGATATGTCCCGAGTGACAATCGGTGACCATGTGGGCACCTCGTATGCACGCGTAGCTGCATTGAGTGCATACAGATATGCACCGAGTGTTTATACGCTGACCATATGGGCACCTTGCATGCACGCTTAGTGTGTACAGATATGTCCCGAGTGACAATCGGTGACCATGTGGGCACCTCGTATGCACGCGTAGCTGCATTGAGTGCATACAGATATGCACCGAGTGTTTATACGCTGACCATATGGGCACCTTGCATGCACGCTTAGTGTGTACAGATATGTCCCGAGTGACAATCGGTGACCATGTGGGCACCTCGTATGCACGCGTAGCTGCATTGAGTGCATACAGATAAGCCTCGAGTGTTCAAAGGTAGCCAAAGCGGTGAGTAGTTGTGATTATTTGGTGAAGTTCATTATTTTATTCCGTCAAGTTAAAAAAGATTATTATCTATAAAGATTACACTATCCATAAAATTAAGAAAGGTGTCTTGAGATGGTTCGGACATGTAGAACGAATGAGAGAAGAAAGAACGCTAAAACAAATTAATGAGGCGAATGTAATTGGGAAAAGGAGCAGAGGAAGACCTAGAAAAACATGGTACGATCAGGTATGCCAAATACTTGAAAGTGGTCAGGTTAGGAGTCGTAACAATCGGCGGGTATGTATGAGGCGATGAATGAACGTGGAAGAGGCGAAGAATGTTTGCAAAGACAGAGTGGTGTGGCGTTCTATTCTCTCTGCCTACCCCTGCGGCGAAGCGGCGTGATAGTTAGTCAGTTAGTCAAGTTGAAAAAGACATTATGTTTTGAAATCGCTTTATTACTGTGAAATACAGCTGGATGTAGTCGGATGTTATCGTAGCGATCCGGGCTAAATAAATCGGGATCCAGTAGAACTGACTCGGGCTAATGTTGCGGTGGTAGGTGGTGCGGTGCGAGAAGAACGAGGGAACTGCTCATTTTGCTGAAAACAGACAAATATTGGCGTTTCACGAAAATATAGTCAAATATCACATGTCATATGCGTATTCCAATACTAACACTGAATATCCATACAGAAGTTTCACTGCAAATAGATGAGTGTAAAGTTACAAACCTAATAAAAAACTATTATGGTATTTTTTGTATTTTACATTAATACTTTTATTTAGTTCTACTTTTAATACCTATTGTATTCTTGCCAGTGCCCTTTACTATGACCTAAATTATATTGTATACCCAGACACAGGCCATGCCTTTGTGGGATCTTTTTTTTATATTTGAATTTATGTCACGTTTGTGTAATGCAAAAGAATTGAAAATAAAGATAACAAAAATAATAATTACCCTTCTGATTCAATTTTGCTCCTGCTTCTATCAGGACCTTCATCACATCCAGGTGACCCCCTTGGACCGCATAAACCAGGGCTGTGCGACCTGTAACCGAGGCATACATCAGTGCAGTCAGATGTGTAAGCTGAGGATACACCAGGCACTCGGACCTGCATCCGGGGATGTGTAACAGTGCACTCACACTAGTAGCCGAAGACATACGACACTGCAGTCGGAGCTATAACCGAGGACATACATCAGTTGATAAAAGTATAGGTTACCCTTTGCGTCTGCTTGGTCCACGAGTGCCCCCGCTGCCAATAATATGTTGACTGCATCCAAGTTTCCCTCTTTGGCAGCTACCATCAGCGGAGAAATACCTGCTAAAGAGAATATACATATAAAACCTTCATCCGTTTCTAGTATTAGATCAGAAGATCCACTTTGTTCAGGAACGTGACTCCTCCTGAGACGTTGGCGCCCAGCTATCCTTCCATCTCTCTGGAGGTGTTCCGGGAAGGGGGTGACCCGGTGGTATCTCGTTATCCGCAATGCATGGGATCCTTGATTGATCCAACTTTTTGACACGGTCTCTCCATATGTTATTCTTTCTCTACTCCGTGTGATAGCCCTTTTTATCACTTTGGCTAGAGATTTCACTATTTATTTCATCATACAAAGTTTCACATAAAACATTGCAACATACTAAATTTATTTAAAAAAAATGTTATGTGAGAAAATTGTGCATACAATCAAATACGCCATGGCCGAATGATGCGATCTATTTCTATCTGCCCACTTCCATCATCAAGTCATGAGTAGTAGTTTGGAGGGTTTAGTGACTTTATGGATAGTGGAAGCAGGTTGTACAACTTTAGTGCATAATCATCAATGTTCCTTCGACCGAAAGAGGTATACGAGTAGGTATGTTACATTTTGTTTGATGTGTTACTGCGTTATGGATCTTTTAGTTCTATGTACATTATGTATACTATATAGTAAGAAACCGAGTGTTGTTTTATTGCTAACTTGACTAGAGATATCATCATCCACTCGGGTCACGGTAAGATTCTACCGAGATGCTAATATGGAAGTCCGAGTACTACAGGGCTCACATTTACACCGGCTGGTTCCAGTGATAGCGGCGTGACATTGTCCATTCTATCTATGATAAATAAACGACTTCCGATGGTATTATTTCGAGAAATAGAAATACTTTGTGTTCTGATCCACTCACATTTTTATTAACCAACTAGTTTCGGCAACAACCTGTTGCCCTCTTCAGGGTTTCAGTAATAAATGAAACAGGCAGGGCAACAGGTTGTTGCTGAAACTAGTTGGTTAATGAAAATGTGAATGGATCAGAACACAAAGTATTTTTATTTCTCGAAATAATATATCAATATGATCCACAAAGTTAATGCTTTCAATATTAATCAAAAAGACTTCTGGTGGATTTCATAATTTTTTATCCTCTTCCGTAGCGCGTCTTGGCTACCCCATTAGAGGTTACGGGTTCGATTCCCGAAGGGACACAACAGACAAGAGTAATGGTCCACTTAATATCCCTAGGACTGAAGCGCGGGGCTGATCACCTTACCACCTTCTTGTGATTAACGATCAATATAACAGTGCTTGAGCTTGATGAGGCGTGTTATTCTCTCTGCCTACCCGGCGGAGAAGCAGCGTGATGGTTGTTTACCTTTACCTCCCCCTTTTCCTGTTGCCCTATTAGGAGAAGTTGGGACAGAATGGCGGCTGCTCGTCGTCAGGGCCTGTTGTCCAGTTGTCTCCTTCTTCGGGGGCGCCTTGCGGTGTCCATATGCTCCACCTGGGGAGATTAACAGATTTATTGAAGTAAGTAACTTGTTACAGTAAAACCTCAAGGCGTAGGTAAATGTCCCCACTGTGATATAAAATTATAAAAAGTAAATAAAAAATACCAAAAAAACTGACTCCACAGATACAGTTTTGTCCGCAGAAACGTACTCCCGGACAGGTCAAACTAAGTTGATCACATCACAAGTGAAAATGTATCATTTTGAAAATTATCGTAGAAAACTAACTAACCATCACGCCGCCTCCTAGCGGCGGTAGGCAGACAGAATAGAACCCCACATCTTCTGTCTTGGCAAACAATCTTCGCATGTTCCGCATTCATGCATCTCCTCATACGTACCTACCCGCTTATTATTCCGACTCCTGACCTGACCACATTTGCACATATATATGATTAACTGTTCTCCCACTCTCACTTGATTCACATGCCCAAACCATCTCGACACACCTTCCTTAGTTGGCTGGGTAATGCTTATCTCAGCCTTGCACCCATTCCTCGTGTCTAACGAGAGATCACATTCCGACTGCATTCAGTCTTCTCTCATCCTTCTATGCTCCACTTCCATACATTACCGGGACAGTGCTGCTTAGCTTTCCCTGATGGGGTTTTATTTGATAATACTGAATTCAGGGCACCATTTACTCTCCTTTCTACAACTTATGTCTTTATCAATATTGAAGGATTTCATTAATTGATTCGGCAGTCACTTTGTGGTAAAATCTATCCATTGAATCCGATGTAGAGTATGATATTTGTCCATCATGTTTGTAATAGTGATGATTTAGTTTCTCGCACTTAACAACAAGACTCAGTACCCGTGTCTTGGCGGTGTTGCTGCAGGGTTTCCAGGGACGGGGCGGGGCCTGCTCGGGCAGTCAGGGCGTTCTCCAGGTCCTTAACTTTCTGCTCCAACTCGGTCGTCTTGCGTTCTGAGGATCAAACAGTAAGTCACTTTTCATCTCTCTTTGGAAAAGTTGGAAAGCTGTCTTCGTATAAGTCAATTTATTTATGAAGATTCTGAATCAGTACCCGTGTCTTGGCGGTGTTGCTGCAGAGTTTCGGCGTGTTCAGCTTGCACCCTTTCCAGGGACAGAGTGGAGCTACTGGGAGTGGCTAGGGCAGTCAGGGCGTCCTCCAGCTCCTTAACTTTCTGCTCCAACTCGGTCGTCTTGCGTTCTGAGGATCAAACAGTAAGTCACTTTTCATCTCTCGTCTGCAAGTTGGAAAGCTGTCTTCGTATAAGTCAATTTATTTATGAAGATTCTGAATCAATACCCGTGTCTTGGCGGTGTTGCTGCAGAGTTTCGGCGTGTTCAGCTTGCACCCTTTCCAGGGACAGAGCGGAGCTGCTAGGAGCGGCTAGGGCAGTCAGGGCGTCCTCCAGCTCCTTAACTTTCTTCTCCCATGGTGCAGTGTGTTGCAACACCTCCCGTTCTGAGGAACAAATAGTAAGTCGGTATAGTGGGATCGCCAGCCGAGCCTCCTGTCCGCAGTTTGCAGAGAAGTCTGTACGTAAGGAAGAGAAGATGGAAATGAGAAATATGGAACATACGTTGGATCGAAGCTCAAACTTTGAACATTTTTATGTCTCGACTTTCTATATTCATTTCAACAGGTCCGAAGAAGAAGAAGAAGAATAGCACTAGATTTTCCATTCTTATAAGAATGTAAAATCTAGTTCTATAGAACTAGATTTTACATTCCTATAAAACTATACTCTGCCTCCGTAGTGCAATGGTCAGCACGCTTAGCTACCGTTCTGGAGGTCCCGAGTTCGATTCATAGTTAAATAAATTTAAGTGATTTTTCATTCTAATATTTATTCAATATTACCCTGGAGGTGCCTGAAGCGGTGGGCTAATCACTTTTCCTTCATGTGTAAACAACGCTGATCAAGTGTTTGATGCAGTGCCCTATGCACCATTGGGGTGCGGATAAGGGTTGGCAGAAGAAGAAGAATAGCACTAGATTCCACATGTCCACAGAACTACATTACACATTCTTTGCACGATACAACATTAGCTATATCCATAACACGTTCAGTCCAGCAGGTATTAGGAAGAGTCCTCTACTTATTTCCTGTAAAACGTCGCCTCATTTTCGGGAACGGTATTTACTTCTTATGTTTTATTTTGTAGCGTGCACACATCTACTAGTAAATATATTAGTCTAGATTCAAGTAGGTACTTGTTGTGGGTATACTTATGTGAAAGTGTATAGTTGGTAGGAAATGTTTACATTCCACTGGTTGTGAATACATTTACTGGCTTATACTTACTGCCTATTTCCAACTCCAGACAAGCTACTACTTCCTTGCCACCATATCTTTTAGCCAGGTCGAGTGGTGTATCACCTAAAAACATTGAAAATTATAAAATAGTTTCACAAGAGCGGAGCTTGTACATTAAGCCTGGACACCCTCGGCATCTTGGTGCGGAATGAAGGTAGAAAGACAGAAATGACTTGTTCACTGGCAGACATTGAATCGTGTAAGTACATACATAACATAATGGGGGTAATATGAACAATGTGCATTATTCGGGCATTTTGAACCAGCGCTTACCGGAAACTGGATTTTTATGTTGGATTATTATACTCGTGTACCAATGTTCCCATCCGTGAATGTTTTCACTATATCCACACCTATCCGCTACGCAACAAAGCTAATATGAGGAAAGAAATTACAAGTCTAGACGTGTTTCTTGTGTGTGAAGTTGTGTGTGAAAAAAAATTTCCTCGATCCGACATAGATGGCTGTTGTGAACTCATCTGTCTGCGTCACGAGGTCGGCCGATATATCTGCGCGGGAGATTAAAATATAATAAATACCAAACTTAATTGGACTTCAAAGCACTTTTAAAAATATTCCCATTGTGATTCAATTGTTTTATTTCTCTCTTTCAAAATTTTCATTTTTGTACAAAAGTCAGACGGTGACAATTTAATTTAAATCCTGATGATGGTATGATTATTCCGAAACCGGTAATAACGAATTAAATTCGTTTGAAAATGACATAACTAGGCGAAACGATTGTCACAAAATGACTTTTTTATTTGTTTTTCAACTGTAAAATGCAACTTAGTAGATTCAAATAATCAGTGCTTGATTTTAATATATAGACCTTTGATATATAATATATAAAAAGTCTTTATGCACCATTTGCAAATAAATCTATATTTCCGTTTCTGCTAGTTGGTGATGATTGATGTAACCTATACACCAGGGGTTCTCAATCTTTTTCACGCACTTACAAGTTTAGTATTTTGTTACGGTGCCCTACTTTAGTAAGCTATTGGGAATAGATATAGTGACTATAAGCATATATAAATATATATATATATATATATATATATATATATATATATATATATATATATATATATATATATATACATATATATATATACATATATATATATATATATATATATATATATATATATATATATATATATATATATATATATAAACATAGCGGTTTACATGTACAGTAAAAAATCTATAATCGATAATCATTCACAAAACTTAAGGCTTTTCCAGTTGGATTAGAATTTCCCCTAAGACCAGATGTGGGACCATCATGGGTAAATAATGTCAAAATGGCAATGCATTAGAATGTAGGTAAAATATAAATAAACCACTGTAATGGTATATTCAATACTTATTCTGAACGTTGAATTGCTCCATGTTTTCAGTATTAAATACTTAGGCATTGAATATTTTCAAGCTCCAAACTGCTGCTCAAAAATCATTGACGTTTGAATCTGAAATACATTTGCCAGTTCCAAATATTGGTGTAGTATGGCTTGTAGTCTTTTACAACAACAAAAGTCAAAGTTGCAACTCATCGGTCTGAAAAACCAAATCGTTTACACACACTTGTTGTAGCAGGAATTGTACAGTTTTTCTTTTGGACGATGAGGGTTCAGGGAATGATTTTAAACTCACTGATTCTGTAGTTTCCTGTAAATATTTATTCCATTTTCTTTTAGACAAAGGAGGTGTAACCTTGATTTGATAATCGATAGTTTTTCGATTTGTTTTTGAAGTTTGGCTGTTCTTTCTATGAATTTTTGAAGATTATTTTAAGTCAATAGTGCCTATCGTCATTTTGCTATCGTTTCTATGATCTGACCTCTAACAATCTTCTTTACTACGTCTTTGTTAGTAGCGGGTTTAGCTTATTTCTTGAATATTTTTGGCAGATATTTTGTGGCACGTTTTATAAAACTTTATAAAATAAAACTAGAACTTTATTTTTAACCACATCCATTAGTGGTACTTTTCTCCAACTGGTTTCGACCAAAACCTCGTTGTATTCTGGAATATATATGTACATGTCTATCCCTGAAGATAACAAAGTTCTTTTTGAAACCGGTTCGAGAAAAATTCCAAAATAAATGTGGCTATAAACCAAAATCTAGTATTATCTTATACAGGGTTTAGATGAACTCAATTCGGTTTTAATTAACGTAATATTGTATTAAAAATGACTTAAATCGTTCGTTAAGATTATTTTTAACCTAAATTATGAAATGTTTAAAATTCTAACTCGTTTTTTAAGTAAAGGGATCTAAAGAAAATTACGGACAGCGCAACCAATTCCTTAGAGGCCGAATACTGATGGATATAATGACTTACGAAAACAACGCTACCTATTTATAACAACGTAAAGTGCAACTTTTGCCATTATGTGCTTATTAAGTGAAGTATATTACATATCGTAACATTTAATTAGACTGTCTTTATTACTAAATTACGAAATGACAGCTGATAAAGCGCAAAAATGGCTTTTCCGAAAACTTTGAGCTCTGGTTGAGGGCCAAAAGTAGCATCGAATATTTAAAAAAATATTTTTCTCGTTATGTGCGATCCAAAATGCAACTTTTTAGACTGCTTTCATAGTTGAATTCGCAAAAAATGTCATCGGCCTATCCTAACCATGGTGTCCTGTATGTACATTGCGTGTGTTGGGCATATTACTACTGCTACTACTAGTTACACTTACCATCATTATCTTGCAGATCTACTGCAGCCTCTGCCTGCAGGAGTGCCCGTACTACCGGGAGGTGGCCCTCCCATGCTGCCAGGTGTAGTGCTGTTCTCCCTGTAACGGAGGATGTACTGTATATACAGGGTGTACGGCCAGCGCGAGGCCATGTAGCAGGACCCCACTACCTATCCCAGTAACCTCCCCAGTGTGTTATAGTCACCAATAGTTTACATTTAATTATCTACTTCTTGGATAATTTATATAGCGCCGTTTTCGTACGAAATCACTGGAAGGGCTTATATGTACCCTACTTTACTTATGTAAATATTTTTATAGGAGTTATTTATTAAAATATTTTTTTACATCTCAACAAAGATGAAGAAGAATATGAAAGTCTGGGTATTCAAGGTGCCTTCGACCGACGTAGGCAGGTTTAAGTGATCACTTTAGACACTTTAAACACTTTATAATCACTAGAATTTTCACTAGTGACATCCATTGGTATGACGAAGAAGCTATTTTACTGAGCAGAAACTCTTGTATTTGTATGTGAGGTCCGAATCCTGGATTATAATTACATACAGGAGAAATGCCAGAAAATATCCTTTTCATTTTTATTATTTTATCTTTTTTTTTTATTCATTTAATATATTTACATTTTTATTTATAACATAATACATTTGAATCATTTATACATATGGAGAACTTTTATATTTCGATTCGCTGTGCCTCTCCATAAAAGAGTCTGTGCTCTTGTGCTTGGAGAGGGACTTACACTCGTGGTTTAATGTTATATAGTAAAAGATATTATAGTTTTTTTTATAAATATTTTTTAAAGATTTAAATGTATAGAGCTTTATTTTTTTTCTTAAGGATTTTTATATCATCTATTTTTTTATTTCTTTAGGGAGTTTATTGAAATGTTTGATTGCCAAATATTTGAAGTTTTGCTGAAATTGCTTGGTGTTGCATTTTGGAGTAGAAAAATCGTTTGAGAATCTCGATGATAAATTTTTTGTTAAATTTAAATAGTTGTCACCCTTTAGTATTTGAAAAACTGCGGTTTTTTTATAAATGGATTCTATATTTGGGACTTGAAATTTTTTACATAATAATTTTGTTGGAAATATTTTTTTTTTTTCAAGATGACTTTAATTATGGTTTTCTGTACTATTTTCACTGAGTTCAGTATGTTGTTGTACGAGCCTCCCCATGCAATAATGCCATACTGCAGTAGTGAGTGAGCGATAGCGTAGTAAACTCTCTTCAGGTTGTCGATGGTTAGTATGTTTCGGATTCTAATGAATCATTTTATCTTATAATTGGACTTCGTGAATATATATAATAATAAAATAATTCGGGAGACTGTTAATATTAGAAAATGCTTAGTTAATTTCATTTTTAACGTTTTTTAAATTCCTATTTAATTTAGAAACTGTGACAGTTACTGGATTATTCACCGTATGGATGATACCAATAAACATGATAAATGTCTTATCTTATGACATGGCATCTGTCGTTTTATACGAAATAAGGCGTATATCTGAGCATCCCAGGGCTTACGACCTGGCATTTGGCTGACTTAAGTGATCACTTTACGTATGTGCATTTATACCCCTTCATGGTGTAGGCCTCGTGGCCTGTTTTTAAGAGGGATTAGCCTCCAGCGAAGTAGATTCCCAGCTGTGAATCCATCTCTATGGTGGTCTGAACGCGACTCGTCTACCTTGGGGTTGGCCGTGCGATGCAAAAAAGTGCCAAATGATGTTTTTACCACATATAACTAACTTAAAAAAGTTAACTTACCACATATATAATATTTACCACATATATAATATTTTATACACATCGGAATCATCCTACGTCTCCGGATCGACTTTGAAATAATAATGTTTTTTGGTTTTTTTTTGTAACAAGGTAAAAAATAAAAAATAAATTCATTAAAGATAAAAAAAACTCTAGTCTTTAGTAAACTCAAATAATCAGTGCTTTTTTAGCATTTAATATATAAAAGTATATTTGCAAATAAATGTATATTTCCGTTTCTGCTAGTTAGTGATGATTCATGTAACCTATATACCATGGTGTCCTGTATGTACATTGCGTGTGTTGGGCATATTACTACTGCTACTACTAGTTACACTTACCGAGCTTAGTTTGCAGATCTACTGGAGCCCCCTCCTGCAGGAGTGCCCGTACTACCGGGAGGTGGCCCCGCCATGCTGCATGGTGTAGTGCAGTGGCCCCTGTAACGGAGGATGTACTGTATATACAGGGTGTACGGCCAGCGCGAGGCCATGTAGCAGGACCCCAATACCTATCCCAGTAACCTCCCCAGTATGTTATGGTCACCAATAGTTTACAATTTATTTATTTATTGTTTCGGCATTAACTTTGTGGTAAGACATGTGACATCCGAACTAAAATATAAAAAAAAAATTCTTCTATAAGTAAGGAGAGGGGAAAGTTAGGGGGAGGGGGTTAGTCAAGGGGCGGAGTTTGAAAACAAAGGAAAAATGGAAAGCAAAGGTGAAGAATTTTGAAACAATATATTATTTAATAAATTATTATTAGAATTTAGGTTTTTTCGGATTTCTAAATTTTCAAGATAATTCATTATTTGGCCTTTATATGGAACAAGGTGTATTCTATATTCCTTATTTATAGAACAATTTTATATTTTATATTTTAGTTACTATACAGACCTGAATGATGGAAGTTTAACTTCCGAAACATGTAGTCTATAATAAAACTCAAGTGGTAAAAAGCTAGTAGTTTCTTTAAACATAGTTTACATTTAAGTATCTATTTCGTGGATAATTTATATGAAATCATTGGAAGGGCATAAGTAAATACTTATTCTTCACATCATTTCATTAAATTTATTTATGAATTATTTTTTTCTGTCTTTTTTTAACGTTTTGAAAAAAATGAATCTGAATTTTAATATAATAAAAAAGTTCACTCTGCATAAGGTCTCTACCCCGTCAGCAAGAATGTTTGTAATTTCAGATTGAAACCCTGCTGGAATAAAAATTGTAGGGTAGACTGGGTACGGTTGAAACAAAGGACGGTTGAAACAGAGCAAATATCTTGCAAACCGTATGCGGTAGGGTGAAGGGTCCAAGGGACGAACAAAGTGGACAACAAGTTCAAACACAAATATCAGTGTTGCATCGCTCGCCGCACTGTGCAGTTGCTTGTAGGAGGTCCTATTGTATTTTGATAACCAAAAGTAAGTATTTTTGTTCCGAGAATTTTCTTTTTATTACGGTTTCTATTGAAACGATATTATTGAGTGTGATTTCGTGTTTGAAATGAAGCTTGTAGAACACGATTTAGTGATTAGTTTTAATGTGCCATTATTGTTAACATTACTATTTTCTGTTTTCCACCTAAAGGAGGGGTTGGGGACGGTTGAAACATTTTTTGTGGGTACGGTTGAAACAACATATTTTTTCAGTTTTCCTGTTTTCTAGATGCTGAGAGTACGCGTAAGAAAGACTTCGAGAGGAGAGGTCGACTTGTCGAGGTATACATACGCTGATGAGGAGGTTGAAGCAGGAGATTCACTGCGAAAAGCGTCGGAAAAGCATGGATTAAACCACTGTTCGCTCATTAGATATATACGAAAGCGAGATGCATCTGGTGAAGAAGAAAATGGGATATGAACCCCACAACGAAGTTTTTAATAAAGAGCAGGAGCAGGAGCTTGCAAAATACTTGCTACTAAAAAAAAACAGAAAAAGAAGGGATAAGAAAGGAGCAAGAAATAAGGTTGAAACGTATGAAAACTAAGTAAGTGAAGAAAAGATTGGATGGAGGAAAAAGTAGAAGGATCGTTAAAGGAAAAAATAATCATAATACGCAACAGGAATCATCATCAAAAGAGGACGAGTGCTATTGTCTTGTTTGTCTGTCACTGTATTCAGAGAGCAGATCCGGTGAAAAGTGGATACAGTGCACCACTTGTAAACTGTGGGCTCAAGAAGACTACACAAAAGGTGGTCTTAGCTATGTTTGCCACAATTGCGACTCGGAATGATCCCAAAGCTAGATTTCCGCTTGATTTATGACTAATCAAAATGATAGAAGTGTTTCCTTTTAGTTTATTCACAGATTATTTTCGTTCGATTTGTTTTTTTTTAAAAATGCCATTGTTTTTATTTGTTTTTGTTCATTACATATCTGTAGACTGATTAATATTGTCATGCGGTGCCATAATTATTTATAACACAAAAATAAATAATGAATAAAACGTCTTACAATATAAATATTGATTTATTTGCGTGTGTTTCAACTGACCCCAATCACTGTTTCAACTGCCCCTGGTATGGGGACGGTTGAAACAAATCGGATATATTTTTTAAATTTGATCTGCCACTAAAAATAACACACCGGGTACTGAAATTATACTTCCCATTAGTAGACAGAAACACGCTCTTGTATTTAATGCATCTTCATCATCGCTTGACTTGTAAAGAACAATACTATGGACAATATAAGCAAAATTGTTTCAACCGTACCCAGTCTACCCTACTTTCTGTATACTGTTCAATGACTGAGATATACGGTGGAACATTTGTAGGAAAACGTTTAAAGAACACGCAATGAACACATTTATCATTACATAAAATTATTAAATATAACCTAATTTTGTTCAAATATAATTGAAATGTCCACAAAGTACACCTCCGCAGTGTAGTGATCAGCGCGTTTGGCTACCCTGCCGGAGGTCCCGGGTTCGATTCCCAGGAGGGTCAAAATAAATATTGGTGATTTTCACACTCATATTTATTT
The DNA here is from genome assembly GCF_059751285.1 of Brachycentrus maculatus. Taxonomy (NCBI): domain Eukaryota; kingdom Metazoa; phylum Arthropoda; class Insecta; order Trichoptera; family Brachycentridae; genus Brachycentrus; species Brachycentrus maculatus. Next base: position 316,080 of record NW_028281705.1, on the reverse strand, counting down.
GAGTAAATAAATATTAATTTAAATTGGACTACAAAGCACTTTTGAGATTCAATTGTCTTCTTTCTCTCTTTCAAAATTTTCATTTTTTGTACAAAAGTCAGACCGTAACAATGTCACAAAATCACTTTTTTATGTGTTTTTCAACTGTAAAATGCAACTAAGTAGTTCAAATAATCAGTGCTTGTTTTAACATTTAATATATAAAAGGTCTTTATGCGCCGTTTGCAAATAAATGTATATTTCCGTTTCTGCTAGTTGGTGATGATTCATGTAACCTATATACCATGGTGTCCTGTATGTACATTGCGTGTGTTGGGCATATTACTACTGCTACTACTAGTTACACTTACCTGCATTATCTTGCAGATCTAGTGCAGCCCCCTCCTGCAGGAGTGCCCGTACTACCGGGAGGTGGCCCCTGTATGCTGCATGGTGTAGTGCAGTGGCCCCTGTAACGGAGGATGTACTGTATATACAGGGTGTACGGCCAGCGCGAGGCCATGTAGCAGGACCCCAATACCTATCCCAGTAACCTCCCCAGTATGTTATGGTCACCAATAGTTTACAATTTATTTATTTATTGTTTCGGCATTAACTTTGTGGTAAGACATGTGACATCCGAACTAAAATATAAAAAAAAAATTCTTCTATAAGTAAGGAGAGGGGAAAGTTAGGGGGAGGGGGTTAGTCAAGGGGCGGAGTTTGAAAACAAAGGAAAAATGGAAAGCAAAGGTGAAGAATTTTGAAACAATATATTATTTAATAAATTATTATTAGAATTTAGGTTTTTTCGGATTTCTAAATTTTCAAGATAATTCATTATTTGGCCTTTATATGGAACAAGGTGTATTCTATATTCCTTATTTATAGAACAATTTTATATTTTATATTTTAGTTACTATACAGACCTGAATGATGGAAGTTTAACTTCCGAAACATGTAGTCTATAATAAAACTCAAGTGGTAAAAAGCTAGTAGTTTCTTTAAACATAGTTTACATTTAAGTATCTATTTCGTGGATAATTTATATGAAATCATTGGAAGGGCATAAGTAAATACTTATTCTTCACATCATTTCATTAAATTTATTTATGAATTATTTTTTTCTGTCTTTTTTTAACGTTTTGAAAAAAATGAATCTGAATTTTAATATAATAAAAAAGTTCACTCTGCATAAGGTCTCTACCTCGTCAGCAAGAATGTTTGTAATTTCAGATTGAAACCCTGCTGGAATAAAAATTGTACTTTCTGTATACTGTTCAATGACTGAGATATACGGTGGAACATTTGTAGGAAAACGTTTAAAGAACACGCAATGAACACATTTATCATTACATAAAATTATTAAATATAACCTAATTTTGTTCAAATATAATTGAAATGTCCACAAAGTACACCTCCGCAGTGTAGTGATCAGCGCGTTTGGCTACCCTGCTGGAGGACCCGGGTTCGATTCCCAGGGGGGTCAAAATAAATATTGGTGATTTTCACACTCATATTTATTTGAGTAAATAAATATTAATTTAAATTGGACTACAAAGCACTTTTGAGATTCAATTGTCTTCTTTCTCTCTTTCAAAATTTTCATTTTTTGTACAAAAGTCAGACCGTAACAATGTCACAAAATCACTTTTTTATGTGTTTTTCAACTGTAAAATGCAACTAAGTAGTTCAAATAATCAGTGCTTGTTTTAACATTTAATATATAAAAGGTCCTAATGCGCCGTTTGCAAATAAATGTATATTTCCGTTTCTGCTAGTTAGTGATGATTCATGTAACCTATATACCATGGTGTCCTGTATGTACATTGCGTGTGTTGGGCATATTACTACTGCTACTACTAGTTACACTTACCTGCATTAGTTTGCAGATCTACTGTAGCCCCCGCCTGCTGGAGTGCCTGTACTACCGGGAGGTGGCCCCCACATGCTGCACAGTGTAGTGCAGTGTACCCTGTAACGGAGGATGTACTGTATATACAGGGTGTACGGCCAGCGCGAGGCCATGTAGCAGGACCCCACTACCTATCCCAGTAACCTCCCCAGTATGTTTTAGTCACCAATAGTTTACATTTAATTATTCACATTTAATTATCTATTTCTTGTATAATTTATATAGCGCCGTTTTCGTACGAAATACTCGAAGGGCATAAGTTAATACTTATTGTTCACATCATTTCATAAAATATATCCATCAATAGGTTTTTTTAGTATTTTTTTAACGTTTTGAAAAAATTGATCTGAATTATAATATAATAATAAGATTTTCATTCTGCATAAGTTCTCTACCCGTCAGCAAGAATGTTTGTTAATTTCGAAACGGAAAACGTTAAAAAAACACGCAAAGAACACATTTATTACAACATACATATATTATACTCAGATATTATAACGTTGTATACAATCATCAAAGCAATTTTCGAAAGCCCTGAATTGCCAAAACTGATATCATTCTATGTACCGCCACGGCCTAGTAGACCACCTACTTTATTCTGCTGTCCAAATGCTCGGACGGTAGCTCGCTTTAATACTCCTATACTAAGATTCCCAAATACTAGTAATGAATATGCCACCAATATACATTTCTACAATATATCGCTTCATAAATGTAAATCGGCAATAACTGACTTATTCCTAGCCCATAGAATGTCACGTTTTGATTGAAAACTTAGTTTATTTATGTTTTTGTTTACTTTCAGCATAATATTTTATTTTTATAGCATATATATATATTTTTTTTTTATAACATGAAAGTAGTTGAAGACAACTTGATGAATCGATGTGTCGCAATTGATATATTCTTTCATTCTTATTATGTAAATGGTACAATAGTACCGTATATATCAAAAATTAAAAAAATAAATAAAATTATTAAATAAACCCTTATTTTGTTTAAATGAAATTGAAAAGTTCGTTAAGTACACCTCCGTAGTGTAGTGGTCAGCGCGTTTGGCTACCCTGCTGGAGGTTTCGGGTTCGGTTCCCAGGGGTTCAAAATAAGTATTGGTGATTTTCACTCTCATATTTATTTAATATCACCCTGGACTGGTACAAGAAGCGCGGGGCTGATCACCTCATCTTCTAACATTAAAAAAATGCTTCCAGTATTCGAAGCATTGCACGATAGTAAATAAATAAAACATAGTACAAAAATATCACAAAACACCGTGTTATACAATCACTTGTTAGTTAATTATAATACCCTTCTCGTTCCACACAGTTAATAAATATAATAATTATGAAAAAAGTTTATGATAATTTAGATCGCCTAAACTGATTGAACATACTGAACGATACTGAGACCACGCGCCGAGCACGAGCCGACCGGAAGTATTCACGATAAAGTTGACACTAAATAAAAATAATTTTGATATTTTATGACAATAAATCAAAGAGAACTAATTCATCTATGCCTCAAACCAAATTTAAGTGCAAAAAATTATCCATAGGTGTTGATATAAGGACGTAAAGTTGAAAAACGACTATGCATGCGATCTGCAGTCAACGGTACCTTTATAAAAAACGACAATAGATGCGATCCGCAGCTTACGGGTTCATTCTTGGAACTATCAAACCTTCGTCGTGTGTAAATCGTGTAACATGGTTGTGTACTAAAGGATTTCGATATTTTTGTCTAGTTTGTTGTTCAACGATGATACTCATCCACAATATTCCACGTACCGGCAGTAATTTTGAATGGTTATATTTCAAGGTGGATTGTCCCTTTGCTTATATATATGACTGGGCACAATTTTTTTGACTATGGAATATTGCAGATTTTGAACCATTTTTAAATTTGTTTTCGTCGAATGTCCCCAAGACTTTATTCCATATCTTAATATGGATTCTACTAAAGAACAATTGAATCTATTCTCAAAGGTAGAATATATACAGTAATATTCGCCCACTTGTATATCATATCGCTTTACTAACATCACCTATTATTGCTACATTCCTCGGTTAACTAGTTCAATAATCTTGGAATATCTTACCATCCCTATCTGTCCAGTTTACGTTTATATTATGTTGTTTAAGGAGAGTGTTGACCTTCGCCACGTCTCCCTTTTCTGCTGCGTTCAGTAAATCTTGTCCGGACATCTGTGAAATAATATCATTTAATTATAATATAATACAGCCATTCTATCATAAAGTTCAACAAACATTAGTAACAAAATACAAATAGAGAAAAAAATCCAAATAACTCCATATTGAAAAAAACTAGGCCCTAAAATGGATGTGAATTTATTCAGAAACGATAAAGAGATGACCCCAAAACATTTAAATTCACTTAAATTGTCCTTTAATTTCTGTAATTCGTAATAAGGAGATCATGTTTTATCTGAATCCAGAATCAAACTCTTCGGATGTTCTCGTACAATAGGTACAAATAGATATTGTAATAGGTAGCACAGGCAGAATATTGACTTACCGTTTTGTGGTTGTGGTCCTGGTGGTCCTGCTATGAGCGAATAACGCGCAAAGTGGTATTTTATACTCGACGCGTTATCTCGGAGAATGCTATCTCCTTGACTAAGACAGGGCCGGACGACACCGGAAACCCAAATATCCAACCAAATGCGCATTCACAATTCTTTAGCGGACTAATATTCTCCTGGTAGCTGCCGATGATGTTACAGCAAACTCGGACAGTGGCGTCACGTTATACTCACCTACAAATGTAGAAGATTCCGAGAATTCGTATTCCACACCTACGCGGGCAGCATTACAGAGAGTCAGCTGTATAGTCTCCTTGCACTGGCATTCTGAGTGAGCGCTTTTACAATACTCCCTACGCCTACTTCCGTCTCTAAAACTTGCCGGTCAGATTGAAGTTTACTGTCGAGAGATGGCTTTCCACCGTAGTGAAAAATAAATGGTTAGCAGGCACATAAAGGTGTGGCGGCTGATGTTTCTTTAAATGTTATACATACTATTTGAGAAATAAAATAACATTTTACATGCTCAAAAGTACATACATAAGATTCATGGAGAATAATTGGAATCGCTTATATTGAGACGGTGTTGGGGAAAGAAAAACGTGAGAGTACCATTAAAGGGAGTAAGAATCAAGAATGGAGTAAAATAGAGAGTGGTGTTCTGTAGACGGAACATGATTCTTGTGGCTCCGTTCGTTGGGACTTGACCTTCAGAAATTCTCTCCTTTGTTGGGAGAGCTCAGACACAGCAAAGGTATAACAGTAGGGAATGTATCCTCCCTAAATCGTACTTACATCACTGTCGACCTATTAACCTTTCCCGTACTGATCATCCAAAATCACACTTGATCCGAAGCGGGGTACCAAAAGACCTCGATTCATACATTATTGTATGAAAATCGTAGTACGCAGCTCGCAACTCGCCGCCAGCTGAGTCACATATAATATATACGGGAAGCGGATAGACCATGATCGGGAAGGTACGGGGGTTCTGCAAGGAGCGCAGGAATGGTGAAGGGCATTGTAGAAAATTGGGAATAAAGTGAGCGCTGCGGTTCTGGAATTGGTGCAGACGGTCGGTAAGGTATTGCGCGTTAGTCCAGATAGCGTCTTATCACTTTACAGCAGAATAATTCGAAAGATTAAGATAAACTTGTTTTTTTAAAGGTTTAATAAATTAATGCGAAGATAAGATAGTGAATAAGAATTTGATACTAATCTTGGAAAAGAAGAGTAATCAATCAATCAGCACTTAACGTCATTAATGCATAATCTATTTATAAATAATATATTTTTACAACATTTAGGGTGTTCAAATATTTGTTCACAAATATGTTTTTGGCAAAAATTAATAAAATAACTCCTTAGCAGAGATAATCTAGATTTGAGAAGAAGAATTTGGACACACTGTTGCGAATAAAATAACTGGTAAAATTTTGAGCTAAAAATGAAAAGGGCATTTTCTAGCGTTTCTCGGGTAAGTAAATATAATCCAGGATTCGGACCTCACATACAGATGAAAGAGTTTCTGCTTAATAAAAAGCTTCTCTCATCTCACCGTAGATGTTTCCAGTGAAATTCAAGTTAATTTTTAAAAAATCAAACAGTTTGCTTCAAAATTAATCAATAAAATAGAAGTTCCAAGAATTTGAGTAGTGTGGTTGTCAATCACGGGTGGAATGGTGAATGTTACACGAGTAACACTATTTTAACTATACATGGGTATGTAACAAAATTTTGAAAAAATTGAGAATTTATTGTTTAATAAAATAAGGTCAAATTGTCTACTACCATTGGTCGGAGAACTCCATTTTCTAAAAATAAATAAATAACCGTATTTTTTAAAAGTGAAACTTCTTAGGCAGCGATTCAATAAACGATAATTAAAAGTGAAAAGTGAAGTACAGTAGGCACATTTCGTTACATGAGAGAGAAAAATGATAAAGTAGAGAGAGGAAAAAGAGAACTATACCTACATTCCGACGCCACGGGAGTGGAGCGAATGTGGTCGACGTAGCTCGGCTGAGGTTGAGTAAGTAATATTTATCATAGCGTTTTGTGATTATTTATGTGCGTGTCCTGTGATTGTTTGATTTATGCGGACATATAAAGATCGAATCACGGACATATATCTCATATTTTGGTATCACAAACCATTAATATCTGTATTACTAATTGAAGCGCCACTAAATGACCTAGTAAATATGAAATAAACAGGATAATAAATTTCTCTTATTCTTTATTTTTTTTATGAAGTTTCACTTCTATCACGTGTACGGTGCAGCACGCTCAATAAAAAAAATGTTTCGTTTACGAGTAATTAGTTCGGTGCGAAAAAGCACAAACGGTGTTTTTTCGACAGACAATCTGGCTAACATACTCGTAATATTGGAACGTTGTTATTAGTGTCATTTGAAATAATTACTGCTGAGGCGCCATATGTTGTACCTACCTATATACCTACATATATATATTATATATATATATATATATATATATATATATATATATATATATATATATATATATATATATATATATATATATATATATATATATATATATATATATATATATATATGTGTTAAAATACCTAGGTACCTACCTATACATTTTATTAAGTACTTACATATAATACCTATATAAAACAGATCTACCACCAGATGTCGCATGCGTCGCACTGAATAAAACAAAAGACATCAGATAGAAAAAATAAAATATTCTGAACTTTCAGAATCAGATAGATAGATAGAAAAATATTATAAAGATAAATTACGAATAAACTTTAATTATTAACTTTAATTACAAAGCAACACATTGTTTTTTTTTTTATTATTATACACCCACTTTACATATTATTTACACCCAATTTACAAAGAAAAATATAACCACGTTATAAAACGACAGTAAAAGTTTATTCTTAATTAAAAATGTCATTTGAAATAATACGATGCCGGTCGTAAGCCCTGGCTTCCATATTCTTCTTCGTCTGTGTTGAGATGTAATAAAAAATCAATATAAAACAAAAATGTAATATATTTTTATGTTGGACGAAACACGCTGTATTTTTAAAATGTCAACCCCTTGGTTACCGGGACTGTTGGGGTCACCATGCTGGAAATAATAAAATAAGCTTAAATAATTCAAAAGTGAAATGTTTGCCTGTGCCATTATTTTATGTTCACCTAAACATCTCTCGGAGTTTGGTTAGCTAAATGTATGCATTGTTATACAGAATCACTAACGAGTAAACGCTACTAACAAGCACTGCACAAACAACTCCGACCTAATTGACGGCATTCGGTGTTGAAAGATATAGAGTAGGGGTGCGAGTAATAAACAAATAATTTGTATCTTTATCGTTTGAGTTATGCAATATACGCTTCATACTTGTATCAATTCATAACATATTGTAACACGTAAACATGTATCCCTGACTCGTAAACATGTTCAGAATGAAGAATAGCGCAGCTTTACACAACTTACTTTTCGCGGGCGGAAACAAAATCGGTTTAATGTGCTTTGATTTTCTCGTTTCCCTTTAAGTATTTATGTAATATTACAACTTATTGTAATACATACACGATGATTCCATTCTAAATATCGACGTATAACTTACTGAAAAAAATATAATATGGCAACATACTCCAAAATGTATCTGATACTTTCATAAATCAAGACAACCGAATGGAGTAAACTGAATACAGCAATTTCTATGACAGCCCGTTACAGCAGCCATCTTCAATCATACATGTTTTTACTTTGGGTAATAATAAAGTACAAGAAAGTGGACAGGAAACTACGAAGGGGAGGTGAAATCTAATTATTCATTTCCTTAGGCATCCCTACATGAGTATTCCCCATCACTTCTAAAATTTATTTTATTTCCTCTAACCAAGAAAGAACACTTTCCATTCCTCGACATAACACATCATTCTTCGGTAATTCCTTCTCTGTCCAAGCGGCCAGACTATGGAATGGATTACCTCTCCCCGTAAACAAATGCACCTTCTCTTATAACTTTTAAGAAACGTCTGACACATTACTATCTTTCGTTAGAATCCTGACTGCCCATCAAACCTCCTCCCTCTACCTCCTTCCCTATACTCCCCTTTTCCTTTGCCTTCCTTATTATCATCAATTTGTAATTTTTATGTTTTTAAATGTTCGAGTACTATCTACCATCTGATTGCAAACAGCTATATATGGTATCAAACGTTTTGATCAATATCACTAGTCTGTTTTTGATTGGTTGGAAGATATTTCTGTTCAGCAATAAGCCCGCCAATGTACTTATTTCTTTTCAGTTCGTAAAGTTTAAGTAAATGAATGGCGTAGTGTTGTATTTATATTTTAAATCAAACACTTGTATAATACCCTTAATTGAGTATTGTTGCATTACACACGACTGGTATAAAAAAAACAGATGTTTTCATCAACAGATGGTTACAAAAACTAACGAACAGAAAAATGTTCAGTTATACACGTGGGGTGGGCGGGGTTATAACTAGAAGGGGCGGGGCTTAGTAAAATGGGAACATGGACAATAATGGTGATGTATTTTGGAAAAGCATATTATTCTTTGTCCTTAGTTTTTGACTCCAAAAGTCTCGGTAGGCAAAGGGTAATACGCGCTCTTATCGTGACGTTATCACTTGACATCAGGTGATGGGGCAGCCATTTTTAAATGGAATTTGCTCTAGTCCTACGTGTTGATTTTTCCAAACGATATTTCCTAATCTGGTTCCATTATAAAAATAATCTCTTGTCATTAAATGATAAATGTGTTATCAATGTTCAAACAGCGACTTTAATAAAGGTGGCGCAAAATTAATCACCATATCGGAAGATGTTAAAATTTTGGCAAACGGCGTTGTACGACAATCATATTTGGCGTTTGTAAACTAGACAGTTGCAGTATATAAACAGATTCAAGGTAGCGCAAAATTAATCACACGATTTTTTTGTAATACCTTTTTTTCAAATAAAAAAACAAAATCAAAATCTTTATTCGGATCATAACAATTTTTCCTGTCAAGTAGCTTCCACCAGTGTTGGTCAATTTGTTTGTATACTGCAGCTGTCTAGGTCACAAACGTCAAATATGATTGACGTATGACGCAACTTGCAAAAATTATAACATCTTCCGATAGGGTGGTTAATTTTGCGCCACCCTGTATGTGTGCTGGCACACCCTTGCTGATTTTAACCTTTATTATTTTATTGGATTAAAAAAACTATCTGGCAACGCTCATGGAACAAGCATAGGTCCACTCTCGTCGGAATCTCAAAAGCTACTGCCGCTCTGCCCGCTAGCTAGCGAGAGAACGATGAGCTTCGAGCTCCCCACGCTTGCACAGTGCAAGTATGCAAAGGCGAGATGCGAATATAGTGTCGCGGTTCCTGCACACTCTTCACGCGCTGTTTATATATATATATATAATACTTCAAATGTACCCGATAAATTCTGATGATTATTAATATTATTTGTTTTTAAATGAATGCGTAAATATGTTATGGAGGAATACCTAAAGTCTCAGCCTTGTATTTACTGTATTTATAGAGATATTATGGTTATTAGAAGCAATGTGTACTAGGTACACAACACCGGGAAGGGAGGGGTAAATGTTGGAGCTAGAATGATCCATTTGAAAAGTAGATCAGAAAGCTGCTGTCGATGCTGTGCTTCTTACCGATAGATTACCACTTAATGCTGGGGTTTGATTTTTTTTAATGTTTAAAAAAAACACCAGTTTTATTTTTTAAATGTTTTATTCAGAGTTCATCCACGATTCAAATAAAATGTAATACATGTGCGGCTGAGCCGAGGTCGAACACGCGCTAGCGCATGTCCGACCTCGGCTTGATAATGTCTTAATAAGAGGAAACGCGTCATGTTATCATATATCGCTCACTCCTTTCAAGAAGGTCATAAATCAAAATTTGTCAATTTTCAGTTGTGCATGTTTTCAGAATGCCCAGAAAATGTACTATATCCTAGCAAAAGAGGCATATTTTAAACTTAATATTTACCCGCTACAGGGCAGAAAGTGTTGTTTTTGCATTTTGAAGAAAAGCCATTGTTTAACTATTTTTTTTAAATATACTAAATATTTTTCAAATGGAGAAAAAACCTTCAAGTTTTACCTAAAAAGATCTGTTGCACAGTAAAAAGTTCAAAAAGTGGCTTGATATTTATTTTTAAAACATTGTGTTATATTTTAAATCTTTAAAAACGTTCTCCTGAAAAATCAAGTTTTTTGATTTATGACGTTCTTGAAAGGAGTGAGCGATATGTGTAAACAAAAGTAGAATTTAATCCAATAATCGTGTCTAATTTTGGGTATAAGTATTACCCAACAGGGATTACATTGTTATATTTTCTCAATATTATCAATATTTAAAACGTAATTTTCTTTTGTGTCATCGCCCGTAACCCGCGTCGGTTACAGTCATAATCAAATATTTATAGTGATAATAGATATACGTATAGATCTCTCTCTTTTTTCCCTCTTTCTTTTTTTTCTTTTTTTTTTTTTTTTTTTTTTTTTTTTTAATTAAATAAAAATTGTTCTATAACAGCTAGCCGCAAGGAATGGGCCGAAACAAGTTGTCCGAGGCGTTGACTCTCAAAACCGGCTTGCTCCACTTTCAAATCGGCAGTTACAAAAGTCGAAAATTCTGAATTTTAGAATCTGTTAACACTTGATTCCACGTTTCCGACGCAATCCCTGCCAGAGTTGCTAACATACATCGACGGATCGCAGAATCGTCCATCAATTACTACCTATTATTGACATCTCAACATAGATGAAGAAGAATATGGAAGTCTGGGCATTTACGGGACTCGCGACCATCATAGCAATCACTTTACACACGTGTAACATTCACCAATTCTACCCACGATTGACAACCACACTACTCAAATTCTTGTAAATTATACATGATCCAATTTTGAAACTTTATGATGGTCGTAAGCCCTGTAAATGTTCAGATAGAATTGTATAGCTATTTTAGGACCGTCAGTCCATTTAATCTTCACATTCGTTTGAAAATGCCATAACTAGGCAAAACAGTTGTCGCAATATGAATTTTTATGTGTTTTTTGTTAATAAAATACAACTTAGTAGACTCTAATAATCTGTGTTTGATATAACAATTAGTACATGAATTAAAATGCAGTTCTAAAAATTAAACGTCAAATCAATAAATTCCATATTCATCTTCATATATGTTGAGATGTAAAATAACTCCTATACATGGAGATAATCCAGATTTGTGAACAAGTATTTGCAACATTTTGAGTGTGTTCAAATGCTTGTTCACAAAATCTGGATTATCTCCAATTACAGGAGTTATTTTCACATAATTTTTTAGCGTCTCATCAAAGATGAAGAAGAATATGGATGTTTGGGCATTTACGGGGCTGGCGAATAGTCTGGTTTAAGTGATCACTTTACACACGTGTAACATTCACCAATTCTACCCATTATTGACAACCACACTACTCAAATTCTCGGAAGTTCAATATATATGAACCAATTTAGAAACCTTATTCTTGAATCACTAGATCTTCACTGAGGCATCTATTGGTGAGATCACTTAAACCAGCCTATGACGGTCGTCAGCCCCGTAAGTGCCCAGACTTCCATATTCTTCTCCATCTTTGATGAGATGATGAGAAAGTGTGTTAGTTAGTTTAGTTAAGTTGGTTGCTATGCGGAGCTGGCCGGGTTTGGGCGTGGCGGCCTCGCGGGTGCACGCCGTGACTGCCGTAGCTGGCCGCGCCGGCTCCCGTCACTTGGCGACGCCCACCAGGGCCGGCCGCACGCACCGCTCCTGCAGCTTGTAGCCTACCTTGCTGACCACGACCACCGTGCCGGGCTCCGCGCCTTGCACCTCCTGCCGAAGCAACAACAGCGGTGCAGTGGATGGCGTGTCTCATTCGTTTAAGTTAGGAGGTGGATTGTTGGCTGATGTATCAACTGTCCTTCGTGTGTTAACGATCAAGATGACACTGCGTTTATATAATGCAGTGTGAATTCCTCTCCAAAACATGTCTAACATATATCGTTATTCTCAAACTCCACCTCCTAATCTACTGTAACTGCAGACAGTTGGTAGATTTCCATATTGAATTGGTTGAAGGTTTATTGGATTGAATTCTACATTTATTTTTTTTCATTTCATTCAAACCCTTTTCCGCACCCCAATGGTGCATAGGGCGCTGCATTATATAAACAGTGTTATCTTGATCGTTAACACGAATCCGCTTCAGGGTAATATTGAATACATATCAGAGTGAAAAGATCACTTGTGTTTATTTGACCCCCCCTGGGAATGGAACCCGGGACCTCCAGAATGGTAGCCGAGCGTGGTGACTATTACACTACGGAGGCGGACAATATAATGCTCAAGTAGTAAAAAACGAGTGAACTAACTAACTAACCATCATACCGCTTCTCCGCAGACTTAGGCAGAGGAATAGAACGCCACACCACTCTGGCTTTGCAAACATTCTTCGCCTCTTCCACACTCACGCATCTCCTCATACATACCCGACGATTATTTCGACCCCTGACCCGGCCGCTTTCAAGTATTTGACATACCTGGTTGTGCCAGGTTTTTCTCGGTCTTCCTCTGCTTCTTTTTCCAACTACATTTGCCTCATAAATTTGTTTAACCGTTCTTTCCTCACTCGTTCGTTCTACGTGTCCGAACCATCTCAACACACCTTTCTTAATTTTGTCGATAATGCTTATCTCAGCTTTGCATTCCTTCCTTATTTCACTATTCGCACATCTATCATACATCGTTTTGTCGCCCATTCTTCTGAGAGATCGCATTTCGTCTGCATTCAGTCTGCTTTCATCCTTCTTTTGCCAGCTCCACGTTTCACTTCCATACATTAGAGTTGGAACCAGGACTCCGTTTTTGCGATAACCGATAAATAAATAAGCATTATACAGTGAAACCTCTACCTAGCATTTTTAAAGGGACCTATTAAAATAAACTACGAATGCGGGAAAACAATGAATGCGGGATTAAGAGGTCAATACGCAAATATATACGACCGAGTAAAGATACCGTCCTCCCAATCTGCATAACCATTCGTAGGCTAAAATTCTAAGAAGAATACATGTTTCAGATGCAAATGTATTTATTTAAAAAAAAATACAAACCTGAATAGATTTTAAAAAATACTTTTGTTTTTTAACTGTTTTATTTTCGTAAGCCAATAGTGTATTTTCGGCTTTGCAAATAGTATTTTTTTCAGCGTCGGTTATTGAATGTGAATGTAGAAAGTTTTCTTTCAAAGAGTGTGCACGTTTCTGGAGATGCAGGTACAGGCAGCGGCTCCTTTTCATCAATATCGACCTCTCCTGCTATCGGTTACACGAGCTTTCCATAGTTTCTATCCCATACGTTGCCGTTGAATGTAAAAAAAATGATAATAATGTAAAAAAAAAAACAGACAAAATGTATCAAATATGCAGCTTAATTCAAACGATAAATGGTGATAGAGAAACAATCGATGCGGTTTAGTTTAGTATGAAATTAAGTCGGGAGAGAGGAAATAAACGACACATCCAAGAAAACGATTATACGAGGAACGATAGATAGAGGTTCCACTGTAGTTCATAATTTAGCCAAGAGACGCGCTATGAACGCCAAAATAATAACTTCGCTGGTATCTCCAAGACGAACTGTCAATGCAATCATGCAAAAAAAGTCACGCAGCGAAGGGTTAAAAAATAAAATTGACCGTGTGGTACGTTTCCAGGATAGAGGGGGACGAGGCGGCGACGGAGCCCTCGTCGCGGCTGGCCGCGTACGTCAGCTTCGGGGGGCTGCTCATGCGACTGCAGGGGGACGCCAACAACCTGCACGGCTTCGAGGTGGACCAGCACATATACCTGCTCATGAAGAAGCTGGCCTTCTAGCCCCAAACAAACCACCCATCGCAATGCCATTCCAACCCTTCCCTTAGAGCGCTTGCGCACTACGCGGAATCTCACTTCCAACCCTTATCTGCACCCAACGGCACCCTTATGGCACTACGTTGTACAGATATTTTATTCATTGTTTCGGCATTTACTTTATGGTAAGACATGTGACAATGATTAAAGAAAACACTGGTTTTTATACCACTTGAGTTTTAATAAAGACTACTAGTTTCAGAAGCTTAACTTCCATCATTCAGGTCTGAATAATAATTAAACCATGTCCGCTCCCTAGGTGGAGCATATGGAGTCCACAAACTGTCTCCAAGGCTTTTCTGTCGGCTGCCAGCTCCCTCGCAAGTCAGATCCGCGTCCCGAAGTCCTGACGAGAACTGCCGACGAATTGTCAGCAGTGGTCGGAGCCTGATGCCTTGTAAAGGAGGCGAGCTTGATGGCGGATTTAGGGAGGCATGCGGAGTACATGGCCAAGCCAACTGAATCGCTTTTTCTTGACGACAGTTGTGACCAAGATTGGCTGCGTCCTACGCCTTATCTCTTCATTCCTCACAGAGTCAAACAACCGCGCGCCCAAATTTCTCCGAAGACACCTATTCTAATAATAACTTCCATTATTATTCAAACCTGAAATTATTATTGAGACCAGAATGATGGAAGTGTAGCTTCCGAAACTAGTAGTCTTTAATAAAACTCAAGTGGTATGAAAACAAGTGTTTTCTTTAATCATTGTAACATTGTACAGACGCATTGTCATCTTGATCATTAGCACACGAAGGAAAGGTGATCAGCCCTCCGCTTCAAGTACCAGGGGTCTTCTTCTCCGTCTTATTCCTCATTGCTGAGGGCTGTGACCCTTGCAGAAGCAATGACTCTTCTCCAGTTATCCCTTGACTGCGCTGCACGTAGCGCTCCAACCACCGAGGTGCCTGCTGCTGCCTTAATTTGATCGGTCCATCGTGTGGGGATCTTCCTCTCCCTCTCTTTTCCTCCAGGCTACCGATCACAACTAGTCGTTCCAGGCTTTCTTCCTTGCCACGCGCAACGTGTCCAAAGAAGTGGAGAATCCGTCGGGTACAGATATTGGCCAGAGTCAAGCCATCCAAGCGTAGTTCCTGGCGAATGGATATTATAATACTTTCGTGTAATAAGTGATTATATTACGGAGGAATACAAAGATTGTGAGCCCGCATCTATCATATTTTATATTGATATTCTCATTTTAAAAGTGGAGTTGTAGTAAATACATCAAGGGGAATGTTAATACAGTACAGTCTTGTTGTTCCGGAGTCGGATTGACGGGGAAATGTATTATCCGGGATTCTTACAAATATCGTTTGACATCTCAACATAGATGATGAAGAATATGGAAGTCTGGGCATTGACAGAGCTGTCTATGGTAGTATGAGAGACATCTATGTTGACATATCCAATATATTGTATTTCATACACTTTGTGGTAAGACATGATGATATTGTAAAAGAAAAACATTTGGTTTTTTACCACTTGAGTTTCTTTTATGATAACGACTAGTATGGAAGCTACGCTTCCATCTTCAGGTCTAAATATAAAAAATAATCTAATTACTCTACAGAACAGATACTTATTTTTGTTTTAGTTTATATTTAGACCTGAAGATGGAAGCATGGCTTCCAAAACTAGTCATTATGATGAAATAAACTAAAAAAAACAAGTGTTTTCCTTTTACTATTTGATTTATCAATATATATGAAAATTTTGATATAGATTCCGCCTGAAGGTTGTATTGGAATGAAAAATTGTTAAATTGTGAAAAATATTTAAATAAAATAAAGACAGAAAATAGTTGTGCTTTTGTTATTTTGAATGCTTCTTCTTCCTCTTGCCTTATACCCCCGTACACTATGCATCGGTTTGGCATCTTTGAAGGTGTTGAACAGGGATATATATATATATATATATATATATATATATATATATATATATATATATATATATATATATATATATATATATATATATATATATATATATATATATATATATATATATATATATATATAAAAATATATATATACACATGTATATATAGAAGGAGGCGAGGATTGCATGTCAGGACAGAAGAGTGTGGCGTTCCATCATCTGCCTACTCCTGTGGAGAAACGGCGTGATGATAGTAGTAGGTGTATATGTTCTCAGTTGAATGGCATTGATATATATGTATTTTATATCAATGCCATTCAACTGAGGCACGAAGAAGTCAGTCATCATGGTTCTGTAGCGCTCTCCATCAACTTAACCTAACCTAACACTTTGGCCGGTATTGTCTGTAAAAAAAACACGGCCAACAATTCCACCTGCCCATAAAGCACACCAAACAATGACTTTCAATGGATGTAAGGGTGTCCCGACAAAGGTTTCTGGGTTTTCTCCACTCCTTATTCGGCAATTCTGCTTATTGACTATTTCGCGTTGAAAAAGAGTATCAAGCTAAATATTGTTTCCGGCTCATTCCCGAATCTCCAAGTGTTTATACGGTGGCCATAGGGGCACTTAGTGTGTACAGACATGCCCCGTGTGTCAATCGGTGACCATGTGAGCACCTCGTATGCACGCGTAGCTGCATTGAGTGCATACAGATATGCACCGAGTGTTTATACGCTGACCATATGGGCACCTTGCATGCACGCTTAGTGTGTACAGATATGTCCCGAGTGACAATCGGTGACCATGTGGGCACCTCGTATGCACGCGTAGCTGCATTGAGTGGATACAGATATGCACCGAGTGTTTATACGGTGACCATATGGGCACCTTGCATGCACGCTTAGTGTGTACAGATATGTCCCGAGTGACAATCGGTGACCATGTGGGCACCTCGTATGCACGCGTAGCTGCATTGAGTGGATACAGATATGCACCGAGTGTTTATACGGTGACCATATGGGCACCTTGCATGCACGCTTAGTGTGTACAGATATGTCCCGAGTGACAATCGGTGACCATGTGGGCACCTCGTATGCACGCGTAGCTGCATTGAGTGGATACAGATATGCACCGAGTGTTTATACGGTGACCATATGGGCACCTTGCATGCACGCTTAGTGTGTACAGATATGCCCCGAGTGTTAATCGGTTACAATGTGGGCACCTCGTATGCACGCGTAGCTGCATTGAGTGCATACAGATATGCACCGAGTGTTTATACGCTGACCATATGGGCACCTTGCATGCACGCTTAGTGTGTACAGATATGTCCCGAGTGACAATCGGTGACCATGTGGGCACCTCGTATGCACGCGTAGCTGCATTGAGTGGATACAGATATGCACCGAGTGTTTATACGCTGACCATATGGGCACCTTGCATGCACGCTTAGTGTGTACAGACATGCCCCGAGTGTTACTCGGTGACCATGTGGGCACCTCGTATGCACGCGTAGCTGCATTGAGTGCATACAGATATGCACCGAGTGTTTATACGCTGACCATATGGGCACCTTGCATGCACGCTTAGTGTGTACAGATATGCCCCGAGTGTCAATCGGTGACCATGTGGGCACCTCGTATGCACGCGTAGCTGCATTGAGTGGATACAGATATGCACCGAGTGTTTATACGCTGACCATATGGGCACCTTGCATGCACGCTTAGTGTGTACAGACATGCCCCGAGTGTTACTCGGTGACCATGTGGGCACCTCGTATGCACGCGTAGCTGCATTGAGTGCATACAGATATGCACCGAGTGTTTATACGCTGACCATATGGGCACCTTGCATGCACGCTTAGTGTGTACAGATATGCCCCGAGTGTCAATCGGTGACCATGTGGGCACCTCGTATGCACGCGTAGCTGCATTGAGTGGATACAGATATGCACCGAGTGTTTATACGCTGACCATATGGGCACCTTGCATGCACGCTTAGTGTGTACAGACATGCCCCGAGTGTTACTCGGTGACCATGTGGGCACCTCGTATGCACGCGTAGCTGCATTGAGTGCATACAGATATGCACCGAGTGTTTATACGCTGACCATATGGGCACCTTGCATGCACGCTTAGTGTGTACAGATATGCCCCGAGTGTCAATCGGTGACCATGTGGGCACCTCGTATGCACGCGTAGCTGCATTGAGTGGATACAGATATGCACCGAGTGTTTATACGCTGACCATATGGGCACCTTGCATGCACGCTTAGTGTGTACAGATATGTCCCGAGTGACAATCGGTGACCATGTGGGCACCTCGTATGCACGCGTAGCTGCATTGAGTGCATACAGATATGCACCGAGTGTTTATACGCTGACCATATGGGCACCTTGCATGCACGCTTAGTGTGTACAGACATGCCCCGAGTGTTACTCGGTGACCATGTGGGCACCTCGTATGCACGCGTAGCTGCATTGAGTGCATACAGATATGCACCGAGTGTTTATACGCTGACCATATGGGCACCTTGCATGCACGCTTAGTGTGTACAGATATGTCCCGAGTGACAATCGGTGACCATGTGGGCACCTCGTATGCACGCGTAGCTGCATTGAGTGCATACAGATATGCACCGAGTGTTTATACGCTGACCATATGGGCACCTTGCATGCACGCTTAGTGTGTACAGATATGTCCCGAGTGACAATCGGTGACCATGTGGGCACCTCGTATGCACGCGTAGCTGCATTGAGTGCATACAGATATGCACCGAGTGTTTATACGCTGACCATATGGGCACCTTGCATGCACGCTTAGTGTGTACAGACATGCCCCGAGTGTTACTCGGTGACCATGTGGGCACCTCGTATGCACGCGTAGCTGCATTGAGTGCATACAGATATGCACCGAGTGTTTATACGCTGACCATATGGGCACCTTGCATGCACGCTTAGTGTGTACAGATATGTCCCGAGTGACAATCGGTGACCATGTGGGCACCTCGTATGCACGCGTAGCTGCATTGAGTGCATACAGATATGCACCGAGTGTTTATACGCTGACCATATGGGCACCTTGCATGCACGCTTAGTGTGTACAGACATGCCCCGAGTGTTACTCGGTGACCATGTGGGCACCTCGTATGCACGCGTAGCTGCATTGAGTGCATACAGATATGCACCGAGTGTTTATACGCTGACCATATGGGCACCTTGCATGCACGCTTAGTGTGTACAGATATGTCCCGAGTGACAATCGGTGACCATGTGGGCACCTCGTATGCACGCGTAGCTGCATTGAGTGCATACAGATATGCACCGAGTGTTTATACGCTGACCATATGGGCACCTTGCATGCACGCTTAGTGTGTACAGATATGTCCCGAGTGACAATCGGTGACCATGTGGGCACCTCGTATGCACGCGTAGCTGCATTGAGTGCATACAGATATGCACCGAGTGTTTATACGCTGACCATATGGGCACCTTGCATGCACGCTTAGTGTGTACAGATATGTCCCGAGTGACAATCGGTGACCATGTGGGCACCTCGTATGCACGCGTAGCTGCATTGAGTGCATACAGATATGCACCGAGTGTTTATACGCTGACCATATGGGCACCTTGCATGCACGCTTAGTGTGTACAGATATGTCCCGAGTGACAATCGGTGACCATGTGGGCACCTCGTATGCACGCGTAGCTGCATTGAGTGCATACAGATATGCACCGAGTGTTTATACGCTGACCATATGGGCACCTTGCATGCACGCTTAGTGTGTACAGATATGTCCCGAGTGACAATCGGTGACCATGTGGGCACCTCGTATGCACGCGTAGCTGCATTGAGTGCATACAGATATGCACCGAGTGTTTATACGCTGACCATATGGGCACCTTGCATGCACGCTTAGTGTGTACAGATATGTCCCGAGTGACAATCGGTGACCATGTGGGCACCTCGTATGCACGCGTAGCTGCATTGAGTGCATACAGATATGCACCGAGTGTTTATACGCTGACCATATGGGCACCTTGCATGCACGCTTAGTGTGTACAGATATGTCCCGAGTGACAATCGGTGACCATGTGGGCACCTCGTATGCACGCGTAGCTGCATTGAGTGCATACAGATATGCACCGAGTGTTTATACGCTGACCATATGGGCACCTTGCATGCACGCTTAGTGTGTACAGATATGTCCCGAGTGACAATCGGTGACCATGTGGGCACCTCGTATGCACGCGTAGCTGCATTGAGTGCATACAGATATGCACCGAGTGTTTATACGCTGACCATATGGGCACCTTGCATGCACGCTTAGTGTGTACAGATATGTCCCGAGTGACAATCGGTGACCATGTGGGCACCTCGTATGCACGCGTAGCTGCATTGAGTGCATACAGATATGCACCGAGTGTTTATACGCTGACCATATGGGCACCTTGCATGCACGCTTAGTGTGTACAGATATGTCCCGAGTGACAATCGGTGACCATGTGGGCACCTCGTATGCACGCGTAGCTGCATTGAGTGCATACAGATATGCACCGAGTGTTTATACGCTGACCATATGGGCACCTTGCATGCACGCTTAGTGTGTACAGATATGTCCCGAGTGACAATCGGTGACCATGTGGGCACCTCGTATGCACGCGTAGCTGCATTGAGTGCATACAGATATGCACCGAGTGTTTATACGCTGACCATATGGGCACCTTGCATGCACGCTTAGTGTGTACAGATATGTCCCGAGTGACAATCGGTGACCATGTGGGCACCTCGTATGCACGCGTAGCTGCATTGAGTGCATACAGATATGCACCGAGTGTTTATACGCTGACCATATGGGCACCTTGCATGCACGCTTAGTGTGTACAGATATGTCCCGAGTGACAATCGGTGACCATGTGGGCACCTCGTATGCACGCGTAGCTGCATTGAGTGCATACAGATATGCACCGAGTGTTTATACGCTGACCATATGGGCACCTTGCATGCACGCTTAGTGTGTACAGACATGCCCCGAGTGTTACTCGGTGACCATGTGGGCACCTCGTATGCACGCGTAGCTGCATTGAGTGCATACAGATATGCACCGAGTGTTTATACGCTGACCATATGGGCACCTTGCATGCACGCTTAGTGTGTACAGATATGTCCCGAGTGACAATCGGTGACCATGTGGGCACCTCGTATGCACGCGTAGCTGCATTGAGTGCATACAGATATGCACCGAGTGTTTATACGCTGACCATATGGGCACCTTGCATGCACGCTTAGTGTGTACAGATATGTCCCGAGTGACAATCGGTGACCATGTGGGCACCTCGTATGCACGCGTAGCTGCATTGAGTGCATACAGATATGCACCGAGTGTTTATACGCTGACCATATGGGCACCTTGCATGCACGCTTAGTGTGTACAGACATGCCCCGAGTGTTACTCGGTGACCATGTGGGCACCTCGTATGCACGCGTAGCTGCATTGAGTGCATACAGATATGCACCGAGTGTTTATACGCTGACCATATGGGCACCTTGCATGCACGCTTAGTGTGTACAGATATGTCCCGAGTGACAATCGGTGACCATGTGGGCACCTCGTATGCACGCGTAGCTGCATTGAGTGCATACAGATATGCACCGAGTGTTTATACGCTGACCATATGGGCACCTTGCATGCACGCTTAGTGTGTACAGACATGCCCCGAGTGTTACTCGGTGACCATGTGGGCACCTCGTATGCACGCGTAGCTGCATTGAGTGCATACAGATATGCACCGAGTGTTTATACGCTGACCATATGGGCACCTTGCATGCACGCTTAGTGTGTACAGACATGCCCCGAGTGTTACTCGGTGACCATGTGGGCACCTCGTATGCACGCGTAGCTGCATTGAGTGCATACAGATATGCACCGAGTGTTTATACGCTGACCATATGGGCACCTTGCATGCACGCTTAGTGTGTACAGATATGTCCCGAGTGACAATCGGTGACCATGTGGGCACCTCGTATGCACGCGTAGCTGCATTGAGTGCATACAGATATGCACCGAGTGTTTATACGCTGACCATATGGGCACCTTGCATGCACGCTTAGTGTGTACAGATATGCCCCGAGTGTCAATCGGTGACCATGTGGGCACCTCGTATGCACGCGTAGCTGCATTGAGTGCATACAGATATGCACCGAGTGTTTATACGCTGACCATATGGGCACCTTGCATGCACGCTTAGTGTGTACAGATATGCCCCGAGTGTCAATCGGTGACCATGTGGGCACCTCGTATGCACGCGTAGCTGCATTGAGTGCATACAGATATGCACCGAGTGTTTATACGCTGACCATATGGGCACCTTGCATGCACGCTTAGTGTGTACAGATATGCCCCGAGTGTCAATCGGTGACCATGTGGGCACCTCGTATGCACGCGTAGCTGCATTGAGTGCATACAGATATGCACCGAGTGTTTATACGCTGACCATATGGGCACCTTGCATGCACGCTTAGTGTGTACAGATATGCCCCGAGTGTCAATCGGTGACCATGTGGGCACCTCGTATGCACGCGTAGCTGCATTGAGTGCATACAGATATGCACCGAGTGTTTATACGCTGACCATATGGGCACCTTGCATGCACGCTTAGTGTGTACAGATATGCCCCGAGTGTCAATCGGTGACCATGTGGGCACCTCGTATGCACGCGTAGCTGCATTGAGTGCATACAGATATGCACCGAGTGTTTATACGCTGACCATATGGGCACCTTGCATGCACGCTTAGTGTGTACAGATATGCCCCGAGTGTCAATCGGTGACCATGTGGGCACCTCGTATGCACGCGTAGCTGCATTGAGTGCATACAGATATGCACCGAGTGTTTATACGCTGACCATATGGGCACCTTGCATGCACGCTTAGTGTGTACAGATATGTCCCGAGTGACAATCGGTGACCATGTGGGCACCTCGTATGCACGCGTAGCTGCATTGAGTGCATACAGATATGCACCGAGTGTTTATACGCTGACCATATGGGCACCTTGCATGCACGCTTAGTGTGTACAGATATGTCCCGAGTGACAATCGGTGACCATGTGGGCACCTCGTATGCACGCGTAGCTGCATTGAGTGCATACAGATATGCACCGAGTGTTTATACGCTGACCATATGGGCACCTTGCATGCACGCTTAGTGTGTACAGATATGCCCCGAGTGACAATCGGTGACCATGTGGGCACCTCGTATGCACGCGTAGCTGCATTGAGTGCATACAGATATGCACCGAGTGTTTATACGCTGACCATATGGGCACCTTGCATGCACGCTTAGTGTGTACAGATATGTCCCGAGTGACAATCGGTGACCATGTGGGCACCTCGTATGCACGCGTAGCTGCATTGAGTGCATACAGATAAGCCTCGAGTGTTCAAAGGTAGCCAAAGCGGTGAGTAGTTGTGATTATTTGGTGAAGTTCATTATTTTATTCCGTCAAGTTAAAAAAGATTATTATCTATAAAGATTACACTATCCATAAAATTAAGAAAGGTGTCTTGAGATGGTTCGGACATGTAGAACGAATGAGTGAAGAAAGAACGCTAAAACAAATTAATGAGGCGAATGTAATTGGGAAAAGGAGCAGAGGAAGACCTAGAAAAACATGGTACGATCAGGTATGCCAAATACTTGAAAGTGGTCAGGTTAGGAGTCGTAACAATCGGCGGGTATGTATGAGGCGATGAATGAACGTGGAAGAGGCGAAGAATGTTTGCAAAGACAGAGTGGTGTGGCGTTCTATTCTCTCTGCCTACCCCTGCGGAGAAGCGGCGTGATGGTTAGTCAGTTAGTCAAGTTGAAAAAGACATTATGTTTTGAAATCGCTTTATTACTGTGAAATACAGCTGGATGTAGTCGGATGTTATCGTAGCGATCCGGGCTAAATAAATCGGGATCCAGTAGAACTGACTCGGGCTAATGTTGCGGTGGTAGGTGGTGCGGTGCGAGAAGAACGAGGGGACTGCTCATTTTGCTGAAAACAGACAAATATTGGCGTTTCACGAAAATATAGTCAAATATCACATGTCATATGCGTATTCCAATACTAACACTGAATATCCATACAGAAGTTTCACTGCAAATAGATGAGTGTAAAGTTACAAACCTAATAAAAAACTATTATGGTATTTTTTGTATTTTACATTAACACTTTTATTTAGTTCTACTTTTAATACCTATTGTATTCTTGCCAGTGCCCTTTACTATGACCTAAATTATATTGTATACCCAGACACAGGCCATGCCTTTGTGGGATCTTTTTTTTATATTTGAATTTATGTCACGTTTGTGTAATGCAAAAGAATTGAAAATAAAGATAACAAAAATAATAATTACCCTTCTGATTCAATTTTGCTCCTGCTTCTATCAGGACCTTCATCACATCCAGGTGACCCCCTTGGACCGCATAAACCAGGGCTGTGCGACCTGTAACCGAGGCATACATCAGTGCAGTCAGATGTGTAAGCTGAGGATACACCAGGCACTCGGACCTGCATCCGGGGATGTGTAACAGTGCACTCACACTAGTAGCCGAAGACATACGACACTGCAGTCGGAGCTATAACCGAGGACATACATCAGTTGATAAAAGTATAGGTTACCCTTTGCGTCTGCTTGGTCCACGAGTGCCCCCGCTGCCAATAATATGTTGACTGCATCCAAGTTTCCCTCTTTGGCAGCTACCATCAGCGGAGAAATACCTGCTAAAGAGAATATACATATAAAACCTTCATCTGTTTCTAGTATTAGATCTGAAGATCCACTTTGTTCAGGAACGTGACTCCTCCTGAGACGTTGGCGCCCAGCTATCCTTCCATCTCTCTGGAGGTGTTCCGGGAAGGGGGTGACCCGGTGGCATCTCGTTATCCGCAATGCATGGGCTCCGCGATTGATCCAACCTTTTGAAACGGTCTCTCCATATGTTATTCTTTCTCTACTCCGTGTTATAGCCCTTTTTATCACTTTGGCTAGAGATTTCACTATTTATTTCATCATACAAAGTTTCACATAAAACATTGCAACATACTAAATTTATTTTAAAAAAATGTTATGTGAGAAAATTGTGCATACAATCAAATACGCCATGGCCGAATGATGCGATCTATTTCTATCTGCCCACTTCCATTATCAAGTCATGAGTAGTAGTTTGGAGGGTTTAGTGACTTTAGAGATAGTGGAAGCAGGTTGTACAACTTGAGTGCATAATCATCAATGTTCCTTCGACCGAAAGAGGTATACGAGTAGGTATGTTACATTTTGTTTGATGTGTTACTGCGTTATGGATCTTTTAGTTCTATGGACATTATGTATACTTTATAGTAAAACCGAGTGTTGTTTTATTGCTAACTTGGCTAGAGATATCATCATCCACTCGGGTCACGATAAGATTCTACCGAGATGCTAATATGGAAGTCCGAGTACTACAGGGCTCACATTTACACTGGCTGGTTCCAGTGATAGCGGCGCGAAATTATTCATTCTATCTATGATAAATAAACGACTTCCGATGGATTTCATAATTTTTTATCCTCTCCCGCAGCGCGTCTTGGCTACCCCATTAGAGGTTACGGGTTGGATTCCCGAAGGGACACAACAGACAAGAGTAATGGTCCACTCAATATCCCTAGGACTGAAGCGCGGGGCTGATCACCTTACCACCTTCTTGTGATTAATGATCAATATAACAGTGCTTAAGCTCGATGAGGCGTGTTATTCTCTCTGCCTTCCCCTGCGGGGAAGCGGCGTGATGGTTGTTTACCTTTAACTCCCCCTTTTCCTGTAGCCCTATTAGGAGAAGTTGGGACAGAATGGTGGCTGCTCGTTGTTGGGGCCTGTTTCTTAGTTTTATCCTTCTTCGGAGGCGCCTTGTGCTGTCCATATGCTCCACCTGGGGAGATTAATAGATTTATTGAAATAAGTAACTTAACAGTAAAACCTCAAGGCGTAGGTAAATGTTCCCACTGTGATATAAAATTATAAAAAGTAAATAAAAAATACCAAAAAAACTGACTCCACAGATACAGTTTTGTCCGCAGAAACGTACTCCCGGACAGGTCAAACTAGGTTGATCAAATCACATGTGAAAATGTATCATTTTGAAAATTATCGTAGAAAACTAACTAACCATCACGCCGCCTCCTAGCGGCGGTAGGCAGACAGAATAGAACCCCACATCTTCTGTCTTGGCAAACAATCTTCGAATGTTCCGCATTCATGCATCTCCTCATACGTACCTACCCGCTTATTATTCCGACTCCTGACCTGACCACATTTGCACATGAATATGATTAACTGTTCTCCCACTCTCACTTGATTCACATGCCCAAACCATCTCGACACACCTTCCTTAGTTGGCGGGATAATGCTTATCTCAGCCTTGCACCCATTCCTCGTGTCTAACGAGAGATCACATTCCGACTGCATTCAGTCTTCTCTCATCCTTCTATGCTCCACTTCCATACATTACCAGGACTGCACTGCTTAGCTTTCCCTGATGGGGTTTTATTTGATAATACTGAATTCAGGGCACCATTTACTCTCCTTTCTACAACTTATGTCTTTATCAATATTGAAGGATTTCATTAATTGATTCGGCAGTCACTTTGTGGTAAAATCTATCCATTGAATCCGATGTAGAGTATGATATTTGTCCATCATATTTGTAATAGTGATGATTTAGTTTCTCGCACTTAACAACAAGACTCAGTACCCGTGTCTTGGCGGTGTTGCTGCAGGGTTTCCAGGGACGGGGCGGGGCCTGCTCGGGCAGTCAGGGCGTTCTCCAGGTCCTTAACTTTCTGCTCCAACTCGGTCGTCTTGCGTTCTGAGGATCAAACAGTAAGTCACTTTTCATCTCTCTTTGGAAAAGTTGGAAAGCTGTCTTCGTATAAGTCAATTTATTTATGAAGATTCTGAATCAGTACCCGTGTCTTGGCGGTGTTGCTGCAGAGTTTCGGCGTGTTCAGCTTGCACCCTTTCCAGGGACAGAGTGGAGCTACTGGGAGTGGCTAGGGCAGTCAGGGCGTCCTCCAGCTCCTTAACTTTCTGCTCCAACTCGGTCGTCTTGCGTTCTGAGGATCAAACAGTAAGTCACTTTTCATCTCTCGTCTGCAAGTTGGAAAGCTGTCTTCGTATAAGTCAATTTATTTATGAAGATTCTGAATCAGTACCCGTGTCTTGGCGGTGTTGCTGCAGGGTTTCAGCGTGTTCAGCTTGCACCCTTTCCAGGGACAGAGTGGAGCTGCTAGGAGCGGCTAGGGCAGTCAGGGCGTCCTCCAGCTCCTTAACTTTCTGCTCCAATGGTGCAATGTCGTGACGTTGCAACACCTGCCGTTCTGAGGAACAAATAGTAAGTCGGTATAGTGGGATCGCCAGCCGAGCCTCCTGTCCGCAGTTTGGAGAGAAGTCTGTTCGTAAGGAAGAGAAGAAGGAAATGAGAAATATGGAACATACGTTGGATCGAAGCTCAAACTCTGAACATTTTTATGTCTCGACTTTCTACATTCATTTCAACAGGTCGGAAGAAGAAGAAGAATAGCACTAGATTTTCCATTCTTATAGAAAGAACTAGATTTTACATTCCTATAAAACTATACTCTGCCTCCGTAGTGCAATGGTCAGCACGCTTAGCTACCGTTTTGGAGGTCCCGGGTTCGATTCCATTGTTAAATAAATTTAGGTGATTTTTCATTCTAATATTTATTCAATATTACCCTGGAGGTGCCTGAAGCGGTGGGCTAATCACTTTTCCTTCATGTGTAAACAACGCTGATCAAGTGTTTGATGCAGTGCCCTATGCACCATTGGTGTGCGGATAAGGGTTGGAAGAAGAAGAAGAATAGCACTAGATTCTACATGTCGATAGAACTACATTACACAATCTTTGCACGATACAACATTAGGTAAATCCATAACACGTTTAGTCCAGCAGATATTAGGAAGAGTCCTCTACTTATTTCCTGTAAAACGTCGCCTCATTTTCGGGAACGGTATTTACTTCTTATGTTTTATTTTGTAGCGTGCACACATCTACTAGTAAATATATTAGTCTAGATTCAAGTAGGTACTTGTTGTGGGTATACTTATGTGAAAGTGTATGGTTGGTAGGAAATGTTTACATTCCACTGGTTGTGAATACATTTACTGGCTTATACTTACTGCCTATTTCCAACTCCAGACAAGCTACTACTTCCTTGTGATCATATCTTTTAGC
>NW_028281705.1:267500-282500 GCF_059751285.1 Brachycentrus maculatus | reverse complement strand
TGCCTATCGTCATTTTGCTATCGTTTCTATGATCTGACCTCTAACAATCTTCTTTACTACGTCTTTGTTAGTAGCGGGTTTAGCTTATTTCTGGAATATTTTTGGCAGATATTTTGTGGCACGTTTTATAAAACTTTATAAAATAAAACTAGAACTTTATTTTTAACCACATCCATTAGTGGTACTTTTCTCCAACTGGTTTCGACCAAAACCTCGTTGTATTCTGGAATATATATGTACATGTCTATCCCTGAAGATAACAAAGTTCTTTTTGAAACCGGTTCGAGAAAAATTCCAAAATAAATGTGGCTATAAACCAAAATCTAGTATTATCTTATACAGGGTTTAGATGAACTCAATTCGGTTTTAATTAACGTAATATTGTATTAAAAATGACTTTAATCGTTCGTTAAGATTATTTTTAACCTAAATTATGAAATGTTTAAAATTCTAACTCGTTTTTTAAGTAAAGGGATCTAAAGAAAATTACGGACAGCGCAACCAATTCCTTAGAGGCCGAATACTGATGGATATAATGACTTACGAAAACAACGCTACCTATTTATAACAACGTAAAGTGCAACTTTTGCCATTATGTGCTTATTAAGTGAAGTATATTACATATCGTAACATTTAATTAGACTGTCTTTATTACTAAATTACGAAATGACAGCTGATAAAGCGCAAAAATGGCTTTTCCGAAAACTTTGAGCTCTGGTTGAGGGCCAAAAGTAGCATCGAATATTTAAAAAAATATTTTTCTCGTTATGTGCGATCCAAAATGCAACTTTTTAGACCACTTTCATTGTTGAATTCGCAAAAAATGTCATCGGCCCATCCTAACCATGGTGTCCTGTATGTACATTGCGTGTGTTGGGCATATTACTACTGCTACTACTAGTTACACTTACCTCCTATATCTTGCAGATCTACTGGAGCCCCCGCCTGCAGGAGTGCCCGTACTACCGGGAGGTGGCCCCCCCATGCTGCATGGTGTAGTGCAGTCCACCCTGTAACGGAGGATGTACTGTATATACAGGGTGTACGGCCAGCGCGAGGCCATGTAGCAGGACCCCACTACCTATCCCAGTAACCTCCCCAGTGTGTTATAGTCACCAATAGTTTACATTTAATTATCTACTTCTTGGATAATTTATATAGCGCCGTTTTCGTACGAAATCACTGGAAGGGCTTATATGTACCCTACTTTACTTATGTAAATATTTTTATAGGAGTTATTTATTAAAATATTTTTTTACATCTCAACAAAGATGAAGAAGAATATGAAAGTCTGGGTATTCAAGGTGCCTTCGACCGACGTAGGCAGGTTTAAGTGATCACTTTAGACACTTTAAACACTTTATAATCACTAGAATTTTCACTAGTGACATCCATTGGTATGACGAAGAAGCTATTTTACTGAGCAGAAACTCTCGTATTTGTATGTGAGGTCCGAATCCTGGATTATAATCACATACAGGAGAAATGCCAGAAAATATCCTTTTCATTTTTATTATTTTATCTTTTTTTTTTATTCATTTAATATATTTACATTTTTATTTATAACATAATACATTTGAATCATTTATACATATGGAGAACTTTTATATTTCGATTCGCTGTGCCTCTCCATAAAAGAGTCTGCGCTCTTGTGCTTGGAGAGGGACTTACACTCGTGGTTTAATGTTATATAATAAAAGATATAATAGTTTTTTTTATAGTTTTTTTTTAAAGATTTAAATGTATAGAGCTTTAATTTTTTTCTTAAGGATTTTTATATCATCTATTTTTTTATTTCTTTAGGGAGTTTATTGAAATGTTTGATTGCCAAATATTTGAAGTTTTGCTGAAATTGCTTGGTGTTGCATTTTGGAGTAGAAAAATCGTTTGAGAATCTCGATGATAAATTTTTTGTTAGATTTAAATAGTTGTCACCCTTTAGTATTTGAAAAACTGCGGTTTTTTTTATAAATGGATTCTATATTTGGGACTTGAAATTTTTTAAATAATAATTTTGTTGGAAATATTTTTTTTTTTTCAAGATGACTTTAATGATGGTTTTCTGTACTATTTTCACTGAGTTCAGTATGTTGTTGTACGAGCCTCCCCATGCAATAATGCCATACTGCAGTAGTGAGTGAGCGATAGCGTAGTAAACTCTCTTCAGGTTGTCGATGGTTAGTATGTTTTGGATTCTAATGAATCCTTTTATCTTATAATTGGACTTCGTGAATATATATAATAATAAAATAATTCGGGAGACTGTTAATATTAGAAAATGCTTAGTTAATTTCATTTTTAACGTTTTTTTAAATTCCAATTTAATTTAGAAACTGTGACAGTTACTGGATTATTCACCGTATGGATGATACCAATAAACATGATAAATGTCTTATCTTATGACATGGCATCTGTCGTTTTATACGAAATAAGGCGTATATCCGAGCATCCCAGGGCTTACGACCTGGCATTTGGCTGACTTAAGTGATCACTTTACGTATGTGCATTTATACCCCTTCATGGTGTAGGCCTCGTGGGCTGTTTTTAAGAGGGATTAGCCTCCGGCGAAGTAGATTCCCAGCTGTGAATCCATCTCTATGGTGGTCTGAACGCGACTCGTCTACCTTGGGGTTGGCCGTGCGATGCAAAAAAGTGCCAAATGATGTTTTTACCATATATATATAATATTATATACACATCGGAATCATCCTATGTCTCCGGATCGACTTTGAAATATTAATGTTTTTTGTTTTTTTAGTTAATTTTTTGTAATAAGGTAAAAATAAACAATAAATTATTTGAAGATAAAAAACTCGAGTCTTTAGTAGATTCAAATAATCAGTGCTTGATTTAACATTTACTAAATAAAAGGTCTTTATGCGCCGTTTGCAAATAAATGTATATTTCCGTTTCTGCTAGTTAGTGATGATTCATGTAACCTATATACCATGGTGTCCTGTATGTACATTGCGTGTGTTGGGCATATTACTACTGCTACTACTAGTTACACTTACCCCACTTATCTTGCAGATCTATTGCAGCCCCCGCCTGCAGGAGTGCCCGTACTACCGGGAGGTGGCCCCACCTTGCTGCACGGTGTAGTGCAGTCCACCCTGTAACGGAGGATGTACTGTATATACAGGGTGTACGGCCAGCGCGAGGCCATGTAGCAGGACCTCAATACCTATCCCAGTAACCTCCCCAGTGTGTTATAGTCACCAATAGTTTACATTAAATTATCTATTTCTTGTATAATTTATATAGCGCCGTTTTCGTACGAAATACTCGAAGGGCATAAGTTAATACTTATTGTTCACATCATTTCATAAAATATATCCATCAATAGGTTTTTTTAGTATTTTTTTAACGTTTTGAAAAAATTGATCTGAATTATAATATAATAATAAGATTTTCATTCTGCATAAGTTCTCTACCCGTCAGCAAGAATGTTTGTGAATTTCGAAACGGAAAACGTTAAAAAAACACGCAAAGAACACATTTATTACAACATACATATATTATACTCAGATATTATAACGTTGTATACAATCATCAAAGCAATTTTCGAAAGCCCTGAATTTCCAAAACTGATATCATTCTATGTACCGCCACGGCCTAGTAGACCACCTACTTTATTCTACTGTCCAAATGCTCGGACGGTAGCTCGCTTTAATACTCCTATACTAAGATTCCCAAATACTAGTAATGAATATGCCACCAATATACATTTCTACAATATATCGCTTCATAAATGTAAATCGGCAATAACTGACTTATTCCTAGCCCATAGAATGTCACGTTTTGATTGAAAACTTAGTTTATTTATGTTTTTGTTTACTTTCAGCATAATATTATATTTTTAATTTTTTTTTTATAACATGTAAGTAGTTGAAGACAACTTGATGAATCGATGTGTCGCAATTGATGTGTTCTTTTATTCTTATTATGTAAATGGTACAATAGTACCGTATATATCAAAAATTAATAAATAAATAAAATTATTAACTAAACCCTAATTTTGTTAAAATGAAATTGAAAAGTTCGTTAAGTACACCTCCGTAGTGTAGTGGTCAGCGCGTTTGGCTACCCTGCTGGAGGTTTCGGGTTCGGTTCCCAGGGGTTCAAAATAAGTATTGGTGATTTTCACTCTCATATTTATTTAATATCACCCTGGACTGGTACAAGAAGCGCGGGGCTGATCACCTCATCTTCTAACATTAAAAAAATGCTTCCAGTATTCGAAGCATTGCACGATAGTAAATAAATAAAACATAGTACAAAAATATCACAAAACACCGTGTTATACAATCACTTGTTAGTTAATTATAATACCCTTCTCGTTCCACACAGTTAATAAATATAATAATTATGAAAAAAGTTTATGATAATTTAGATCGCCTAAACTGATTGATCAGACTAAACGATACTGAGACCACGCGCCGAGCACGAGCCGACCGGAAGTATTCACGATAAAGTTGACACTAAATAAAAATAATTTTGATATTTTATGACACCAAATCAAAGAGAACTAATTCATCTATGCCTCAAACCAAATTTAAGTGCAAAAAAATATCCATAGGTGTTGATATAAGTACGTAAAGTTGAAAAACGACCATGCATGCGATCCGCAGTCAACGGTACCTTTATAAAAAACGACAATAGATGCGATCCGCAGCTTACGGGTTAATTCTTGGAACTATCAAACCTTCGTCGTGTGTAAATCGTGTATCATGGTTGCGTACTAAAGGATTTCGATATTTTTGTCTAGTTTGTTGTTCAACGATGATACTCATCCACAATATTCCACGTACCGGCAGTAATTTTGAATGGTTATATTTCAAGGTGGATTGTCCCTTTGCTTATATATATGACTGGGCACAATTTTTTTGACTATGGAATA
This sequence comes from Brachycentrus maculatus, assembly GCF_059751285.1. NCBI lineage: Eukaryota > Metazoa > Arthropoda > Insecta > Trichoptera > Brachycentridae > Brachycentrus > Brachycentrus maculatus. Next base: position 277,600 of record NW_028281705.1, on the reverse strand, counting down.
TTGCAGATTTTGAACCATTTTTAAATTTGTTTTCGTCGAATGTCCCCAAGACTTTATTCCATATCTTAATATGGATTCTACTAAAGAACAATTGAATCTATTCTCAAAGGTAGAATATATACAGTAATATTCGCCCACTTGTATATCATATCGCTTTACTAACATCACCTATTATTGCTACATTCCTCGGTTAACTAGTTCAATAATCTTGGAATATCTTACCATCCCTATCTGTCCAGTTTACGTTTATATTATGTTGTTTAAGGAGAGTGTTGACCTTCGCCACGTCTCCCTTTTCTGCTGCGTTCAGTAAATCTTGTCCGGACATCTGTGAAATAATATCATTTAATTATAATATAATACAGCCATTCTATCATAAAGTTCAACAAACATTAGTAACAAAATACAAATAGAGAAAAAAATCCAAATAACTCCATATAGAAAAAAAAACTAAAATGGATGTGAATTTATTCAGAAACGATAAAGAGATGACCCCAAAACATTAAAATTCACTTAAATTTTCCTTTAATTTCTGTAATTCGTAATAAGGAGATCATGTTTTATCTGAATCCAGAATCAAACTCTTCGGATGTTCTCGAACAATAGGTACAAATAGATATTGTAATAGGTAGCACAGGCAGAATATTGACTTACCGTTTTGTGGTTGTGGTTCTGGTGGTCCTGGCGGTCTTGGTGGTCCTGGTGGTCCTGCTATGAGCGAATAACGCCCAAAGTGGTATTTTATACTCGACGCGTTATCTCGGAGAATGCTATCTCCCTGACTAAGACAGGGCCGGACGACACCGGAAACCCAAATATCCAACCAAATGCGCATTCACAATTCTTTAGCGGACTAATATTCTCCTGGTAGCTGCCGATGATGTTACAGCAAACTCGGACAGTGGCGTCACGTTATACTCACCTACAAATGTAGAAGATTCCGAGAATTCGTATTCCACACCTACAGGGCAGCATTACAGAGAGTCGGCTGTATAGTCTCCTTGCACTGGCATTCTGAGTGAGCGCTTTTACAATACTCACTACGCCTAGTTCAGTCTCTAAAACTTGCCAGTCAGTTTGAAGTTTACTGTCGAGAGATGGCTTTCCATCGTCGTGAAAAATAAATGGTTAGCAGGCACATAAAGGTGTGGCGGCTGATGTTTCTTTAAATGTTATACATACTATTTGAGAAATAAAATAACATTTTACATGCTCAAAAGTACATACATAAGATTCATGGAGAATAATTGGAATCGCTTATATTGAGACGGTGTTGGGGAAAGAAAAACATGAGAGTACTATTAAAGGGAGTAATAATCAAGAATGGAGTAAAATATACGATAGACACTACCTCACCTCATCTGGTCACCCCGAATACCACACTTTATTAGTAAAAATAAAAATCAAATATTTTGTCGACAAGAGGCAGCCAGTTACATTGGGTGTAGGCTTATTTCGGGCTCAATAGTCCATATCGGCTCCGCGCGTATTTTATTATGCGCTCGCGTTTTGTGTTGGCGAATTTCTCTGCTGATAATCGGTTCGGTGTAACTACGACTTGGAAATGATATCAATTACGATCAGCGTGATCTCATGCATAGGGAGAATGTAGAAAGGCGTTATATGAGTGGTGAAATAAATATTTTACTACGAGAGTGGTGTTCTGTAGACGGAACATGATTCTTGTGGCTCCGTTCGTTGTGACTTGACATTCGGAATTTCTCTCCTTTGTTTGCTCAGGCCGCGGGAGTTGGGAGTCTACTACCAAACCCAAATATTACGTCACAGTTTGTGCTCCAGGCGATCATTCCCGATATTTACATCCTGGGAAACGTTTCCTTCCAAAAAGAAGGTTTACTTACATCACTGTCGACCTATTAACCTTTCCCGTACTGATCATCCAAAATCACACTTGATCCGAAGCGGGGTACCAAAAGACCTCGATTCATACATTATTGTATGAAAATCGTAGTACGCAGCTCGCAACTCGCCGCCAGCCGAGTCACATATTATATTCGGGAAGGGGATAGACCATGATCGGGAAGGTACGGGGATTCTGCAAGGAGTGCAGGAATGGTGAAGGGCATTGTAGAAAATTGGGAATAAGGTGAGCGCTGCGGTTCTGGAATAGGTGCAGACGGTCGGTAAGGTATTGCGCGTTAGTCCAGATAGCGTCTTATCACTTTACAGCAGAATAATTCGAAAGATTAAGATAAACTTGTTTTTTTAAAGGTTTAATAAATTAATGCGAAGATAAGATGGTGAATAAGAATTTGATACTAATCTTGGAAAAGCAGAGTAATCAATCAATCGGCACTTAACGTCATTAATGCATAATCTATTTATAAATAATATATTTTTACAACATTAAGGGTGTTCAAATACATGTTCACCAATATGTTTTTGGCAAAAATTTATAAAATAACTCCTAAGCGTAGATAATCTAGATTTGAGTACAAGTATTTGGACACACTCAAAATGTTGCGATTAAATTAACTGGTCAAATTATAAGCTAAAAATGAAAAGGGCATTTCTAGCTTTTTTTGGGTCAGTAATTATAATCCAGGATTCGGACCTCACATACAGATGAAAGAGTTTCTGCTTAATAAACAGCTTCTCTCATCTCACCGTAGATGTTTCCAGTGAAATTCTAGTTAATTAAAAAAAATCACACAGTTTGCTTCTAAATTAATCAATAAAATAGAAGTTCCAAGAATTTGAGTAGTGTGGTTGTCAATCACGGGTGGAATGGTGAATGTTACACGAGTAACACTATTTTAACTATACATGGGTATGTAACAAAATTTTGAAAAAATTGAGAATTTATTGTTTAATAAAATAAGGTCAAATTGTCTACTACCATTGGTCGGAGAACTCCATTTTCTAAAAATAAATAAATAACCGTATTTTTTAAAAGTGAAACTTCTTAGGCAGCGATTCAATGAACGATAATTAAAAGTGAAATGTGAAGTATAGTAGGCACATTTCGTTACATGAGAGAGAAAAAAGATAAAGTAGAGAGAAGGAAAAAGAGAACTATACATTCCAACGCCACGGGAGTGGAGCGAATGTGGTCGACGTAGCTCGGCTGAGGTTGAGTAAGTAATATTTATCATAGTGTTTTGTGATTATTTATGTGCGCGTCCTGTGATTGGTTGATTTATACGGACATATAAAGATCGAATCACGGACATATATCTCATATTTTGGTATCACAAACCATTAATATCTGTATTACTAATTGAAGCGCCACTAAATGACCTAGTAAATATGAAATAAACAGGATAATAAATTTCTCTTATTCTTTATTTTTTTAAGAAGTTTCACTTCTATCACGTGTACGGTGCAGCACGCTCAATAAAAAAAATGTTTCGTTTACGAGTAATTAGTTCGGTGCGAAAAAGCACAAACGGTGTTTTTTCGACAGACAATCTGGCTAACATACTCGTAATATTGGAACGTTGTTATTAGTGTCATTTGAAATAATTACTGCTGAGGCGCCATATGTTGTACCTACCTATATACCTACATATATATATTATATATATATATATATATATATATATATATATATATATATATATATATATATATGTGTTAAAATACCTAGGTACCTACCTATACATTTTATTAAGTACTTACATATAATACCTATATAAAACAGATCTACCACCAGATGTCGCATGCGTCGCACTGAATAAAACAAAAGACATCAGATAGAAAAAATAAAATATTCTGAACTTTCAGAATCAGATAGATAGATAGAAAAATATTATAAAGATAAATTACGAATAAACTTTAATTATTAACTTTAATTACAAAGCAACACATTGTTTTTTTTTTTATTATTATACACCCACTTTACATATTATTTACACCCAATTTACAAAGAAAAATATAACCACGTTATAAAACGACAGTAAAAGTTTATTCTTAATTAAAAATGTCATTTGAAATAATACGATGCCGGTCGTAAGCCCTGGCTTCCATATTCTTCTTCGTCTGTGTTGAGATGTAATAAAAAATCAATATAAAACAAAAATGTAATATATTTTTATGTTGGACGAAACACGCTGTATTTTTAAAATGTCAACCCCTTGGTTACCGGGACTGTTGGGGTCACCATGCTGGAAATAATAAAATAAGCTTAAATAATTCAAAAGTGAAATGTTTGCCTGTGCCATTATTTTATGTTCACCTAAACATCTCTCGGAGTTTGGTTAGCTAAATGTATGCATTGTTATACAGAATCACTAACGAGTAAACGCTACTAACAAGCACTGCACAAACAACTCCGACCTAATTGACGGCATTCGGTGTTGAAAGATATAGAGTAGGGGTGCGAGTAATAAACAAATAATTTGTATCTTTATCGTTTGAGTTATGCAATATACGCTTCATACTTGTATCAATTCATAACATATTGTAACACGTAAACATGTATCCCTGACTCGTAAACATGTTCAGAATGAAGAATAGCGCAGCTTTACACAACTTACTTTTCGCGGGCGGAAACAAAATCGGTTTAATGTGCTTTGATTTTCTCGTTTCCCTTTAAGTATTTATGTAATATTACAACTTATTGTAATACATACACGATGATTCCATTCTAAATATCGACGTATAACTTACTGAAAAAAATATAATATGGCAACATACTCCAAAATGTATCTGATACTTTCATAAATCAAGACAACCGAATGGAGTAAACTGAATACAGCAATTTCTATGACAGCCCGTTACAGCAGCCATCTTCAATCATACATGTTTTTACTTTGGGTAATAATAAAGTACAAGAAAGTGGACAGGAAACTACGAAGGGGAGGTGAAATCTAATTATTCATTTCCTTAGGCATCCCTACATGAGTATTCCCCATCACTTCTAAAATTTATTTTATTTCCTCTAACCAAGAAAGAACACTTTCCATTCCTCGACATAACACATCATTCTTCGGTAATTCCTTCTCTGTCCAAGCGGCCAGACTATGGAATGGATTACCTCTCCCCGTAAACAAATGCACCTTCTCTTATAACTTTTAAGAAACGTCTGACACATTACTATCTTTCGTTAGAATCCTGACTGCCCATCAAACCTCCTCCCTCTACCTCCTTCCCTATACTCCCCTTTTCCTTTGCCTTCCTTATTATCATCAATTTGTAATTTTTATGTTTTTAAATGTTCGAGTACTATCTACCATCTGATTGCAAACAGCTATATATGGTATCAAACGTTTTGATCAATATCACTAGTCTGTTTTTGATTGGTTGGAAGATATTTCTGTTCAGCAATAAGCCCGCCAATGTACTTATTTCTTTTCAGTTCGTAAAGTTTAAGTAAATGAATGGCGTAGTGTTGTATTTATATTTTAAATCAAACACTTGTATAATACCCTTAATTGAGTATTGTTGCATTACACACGACTGGTATAAAAAAAACAGATGTTTTCATCAACAGATGGTTACAAAAACTAACGAACAGAAAAATGTTCAGTTATACACGTGGGGTGGGCGGGGTTATAACTAGAAGGGGCGGGGCTTAGTAAAATGGGAACATGGACAATAATGGTGATGTATTTTGGAAAAGCATATTATTCTTTGTCCTTAGTTTTTGACTCCAAAAGTCTCGGTAGGCAAAGGGTAATACGCGCTCTTATCGTGACGTTATCACTTGACATCAGGTGATGGGGCAGCCATTTTTAAATGGAATTTGCTCTAGTCCTACGTGTTGATTTTTCCAAACGATATTTCCTAATCTGGTTCCATTATAAAAATAATCTCTTGTCATTAAATGATAAATGTGTTATCAATGTTCAAACAGCGACTTTAATAAAGGTGGCGCAAAATTAATCACCATATCGGAAGATGTTAAAATTTTGGCAAACGGCGTTGTACGACAATCATATTTGGCGTTTGTAAACTAGACAGTTGCAGTATATAAACAGATTCAAGGTAGCGCAAAATTAATCACACGATTTTTTTGTAATACCTTTTTTTCAAATAAAAAAACAAAATCAAAATCTTTATTCGGATCATAACAATTTTTCCTGTCAAGTAGCTTCCACCAGTGTTGGTCAATTTGTTTGTATACTGCAGCTGTCTAGGTCACAAACGTCAAATATGATTGACGTATGACGCAACTTGCAAAAATTATAACATCTTCCGATAGGGTGGTTAATTTTGCGCCACCCTGTATGTGTGCTGGCACACCCTTGCTGATTTTAACCTTTATTATTTTATTGGATTAAAAAAACTATCTGGCAACGCTCATGGAACAAGCATAGGTCCACTCTCGTCGGAATCTCAAAAGCTACTGCCGCTCTGCCCGCTAGCTAGCGAGAGAACGATGAGCTTCGAGCTCCCCACGCTTGCACAGTGCAAGTATGCAAAGGCGAGATGCGAATATAGTGTCGCGGTTCCTGCACACTCTTCACGCGCTGTTTATATATATATATATAATACTTCAAATGTACCCGATAAATTCTGATGATTATTAATATTATTTGTTTTTAAATGAATGCGTAAATATGTTATGGAGGAATACCTAAAGTCTCAGCCTTGTATTTACTGTATTTATAGAGATATTATGGTTATTAGAAGCAATGTGTACTAGGTACACAACACCGGGAAGGGAGGGGTAAATGTTGGAGCTAGAATGATCCATTTGAAAAGTAGATCAGAAAGCTGCTGTCGATGCTGTGCTTCTTACCGATAGATTACCACTTAATGCTGGGGTTTGATTTTTTTTAATGTTTAAAAAAAACACCAGTTTTATTTTTTAAATGTTTTATTCAGAGTTCATCCACGATTCAAATAAAATGTAATACATGTGCGGCTGAGCCGAGGTCGAACACGCGCTAGCGCATGTCCGACCTCGGCTTGATAATGTCTTAATAAGAGGAAACGCGTCATGTTATCATATATCGCTCACTCCTTTCAAGAAGGTCATAAATCAAAATTTGTCAATTTTCAGTTGTGCATGTTTTCAGAATGCCCAGAAAATGTACTATATCCTAGCAAAAGAGGCATATTTTAAACTTAATATTTACCCGCTACAGGGCAGAAAGTGTTGTTTTTGCATTTTGAAGAAAAGCCATTGTTTAACTATTTTTTTTAAATATACTAAATATTTTTCAAATGGAGAAAAAACCTTCAAGTTTTACCTAAAAAGATCTGTTGCACAGTAAAAAGTTCAAAAAGTGGCTTGATATTTATTTTTAAAACATTGTGTTATATTTTAAATCTTTAAAAACGTTCTCCTGAAAAATCAAGTTTTTTGATTTATGACGTTCTTGAAAGGAGTGAGCGATATGTGTAAACAAAAGTAGAATTTAATCCAATAATCGTGTCTAATTTTGGGTATAAGTATTACCCAACAGGGATTACATTGTTATATTTTCTCAATATTATCAATATTTAAAACGTAATTTTCTTTTGTGTCATCGCCCGTAACCCGCGTCGGTTACAGTCATAATCAAATATTTATAGTGATTTTAAAACAAAGCAACATTTTAATCATAAAGTATAAAAAATAAAACAACATTTCAAACATTAAATTATTTATTTTTAAAAATTAAATAAAAATTGTTCTATAACAGCTAGCCGCAAGGAATGGGCCGAAACAAGTTGTCCGAGGCGTTGACTCTCAAAACCGGCTTGCTCCACTTTCAAATCGGCAGTTACAAAAGTCGAAAATTCTGAATTTTAGAATCTGTTAACACTTGATTCCACGTTTCCGACGCAATCCCTGCCAGAGTTGCTAACATACATCGACGGATCGCAGAATCGTCCATCAATTACTACCTATTATTGACATCTCAACATAGATGAAGAAGAATATGGAAGTCTGGGCATTTACGGGACTCGCGACCATCATAGCAATCACTTTACACACGTGTAACATTCACCAATTCTACCCACGATTGACAACCACACTACTCAAATTCTTGTAAATTATACATGATCCAATTTTGAAACTTTATGATGGTCGTAAGCCCTGTAAATGTTCAGATAGAATTGTATAGCTATTTTAGGACCGTCAGTCCATTTAATCTTCACATTCGTTTGAAAATGCCATAACTAGGCAAAACAGTTGTCGCAATATGAATTTTTATGTGTTTTTTGTTAATAAAATACAACTTAGTAGACTCTAATAATCTGTGTTTGATATAACAATTAGTACATGAATTAAAATGCAGTTCTAAAAATTAAACGTCAAATCAATAAATTCCATATTCATCTTCATATATGTTGAGATGTAAAATAACTCCTATACATGGAGATAATCCAGATTTGTGAACAAGTATTTGCAACATTTTGAGTGTGTTCAAATGCTTGTTCACAAAATCTGGATTATCTCCAATTACAGGAGTTATTTTCACATAATTTTTTAGCGTCTCATCAAAGATGAAGAAGAATATGGATGTTTGGGCATTTACGGGGCTGGCGAATAGTCTGGTTTAAGTGATCACTTTACACACGTGTTGCATTCACCAATTCTACCCATTATTGACAACCACACTACTCAAATTCTCGGAAGTTCAATATATATGAACCAATTTAGAAACCTTGTTCTTGAATCACTAGAACTTCACTAGAGACATCTATTGGTGAGATCACTTAAACCAGCCTATGACGGTCGTCAGCCCCGTAAGTGCCCAGACTTCCATATTCTTCTCCATCTTTGATGAGATGATGAGAAAGTGTGTTAGCTAGTTTAGTTAAGTTGGTTGCTATGCGGAGCTGGCCGGGTTCGGGCGTGGCGGCCTCGCGGGTGCACGCCGTGACTGCCGTAGCTGGCCGCGCCGGCTCCCGTCACTTGGCGACGCCCACCAGGGCCGGCCGCACGCACCGCTCCTGCAGCTTGTAGCCTACCTTGCTGACCACGACCACCGTGCCGGGCTCCGCGCCTTGCACCTCCTGCCGAAGCAACAACAGCGGTGCAGTGGATGGCGTGTCTCATTCGTTTAAGTTAGGAGGTGGATTGTTGGCTGATGTATCAACTGTCCTTCGTGTGTTAACGTTCAAGATGACACTGCGTTATATATAATGCAGTGTGAATTCCTCTCCAAAACATGTCTAACATATATCGTTATTCTCAAACTCCACCTCCTAATCTACTGTAACTGCAGACAGTTGGTAGAATTCCATATTGAATTGGTTGAAGGTTTATTGGATTGAATTCTACATTTATTTTTTTTCATTTCATTCAAACCCTTTTCCGCACCCCAATGGTGCATAGGGCGCTGCATTATATAAACAGTGTTATCTTGATCGTTAACACGAATCCGCTTCAGGGTAATATTGAATACATATCAGAGTGAAAAGATCACTTGTGTTTATTTGACCCCCCCTGGGAATGGAACCCGGGACCTCCAGAATGGTAGCCGAGCGTGGTGACTATTACACTACGGAGGCGGACAATATAATGCTCAAGTAGTAAAAAACGAGTGAACTAACTAACTAATCATCATGCCGCTTCTCCGCAGACTTAGGCAGAGGAATAGAACGCCACACCACTCTGGCTTTGCAAACATTCTTCGCCTCTTCCACACTCACGCATCTCCTCATACATACCCGACGATTATTTCGACCCCTGACCCGGCCGCTTTCAAGTATTTGACATACCTGGTTGTGCCAGGTTTTTCTCGGTCTTCCTCTGCTTCTTTTTCCAACTACATTTGCCTCATAAATTTGTTTAACCGTTCTTTCCTCACTCGTTCGTTCTACGTGTCCGAACCATCTCAACACACCTTTCTTAATTTTGTCGATAATGCTTATCTCAGCTTTGCATTCCTTCCTTATTTCACTATTCGCACATCTATCATACATCGTTTTGTCGCCCATTCTTCTGAGAGATCGCATTTCGTCTGCATTCAGTCTGCTTTCATCCTTCTTTTGCCAGCTCCACGTTTCACTTCCATACATTAGAGTTGGAACCAGGACTCCGTTTTTGCGATAACCGATAAATAAATAAGCATTATACAGTGAAACCTCTACCTAGCATTTTTAAAGGGACTTATTAAAATAAACTACGAATGCGGGAAAACAATGAATGCGGGATTAAGAGGTCAATACGCAAATATATACGACCGAGTAAAGAT
>NW_028281705.1:237500-262500 GCF_059751285.1 Brachycentrus maculatus | reverse complement strand
CCGAGTGTTTATACGCTGACCATATGGGCACCTTGCATGCACGCTTAGTGTGTACAGATATGTCCCGAGTGACAATCGGTGACCATGTGGGCACCTCGTATGCACGCGTAGCTGCATTGAGTGCATACAGATATGCACCGAGTGTTTATACGCTGACCATATGGGCACCTTGCATGCACGCTTAGTGTGTACAGATATGTCCCGAGTGACAATCGGTGACCATGTGGGCACCTCGTATGCACGCGTAGCTGCATTGAGTGCATACAGATAAGCCCCGAGTGTTCAAAGGTAGCCAAAGCGGTGAGTAGTTGTGATTATTTGGTGAAGTTCATTATTTTATTCCGTCAAGTTAAAAAAGATTATTATCTATAAAGATTACACTATCCATAAAATTAAGAAAGGTGTCTTGAGATGGTTCGGACATGTAGAACGAATGAGTGAAGAAAGAACGCTAAAACAAATTAATGAGGCGAATGTAATTGGGAAAAGGAGCAGAGGAAGACCTAGAAAAACATGGTACGATCAGGTATGCCAAATACTTGAAAGTGGTCAGGTTAGGAGTCGTAACAATCGGCGGGTATGTATGAGGCGATGCATGAACGTGGAAGAGGCGAAGAATGTTTGCAAAGACAGAGTGGTGTGGCGTTCTATTCTCTCTGCCTACCCCTGCGGAGAAGCGGCGTGATGGTAAGTCAGTTAGTCAAGTTGAAAAAGACATTATGTTTTGAAATCGCTTTATTACTGTGAAATACAGCTGGATGTAGTCGGATGTTATCGTAGCGATCCGGGCTAAATAAATCGGGATCCAGTAGAACTGACTCGGGCTAATGTTGCGGTGGTAGGTGGTGCGGTGCGAGAAGAACGAGGGAACTGCTCATTTTGCTGAAAACAGACAAATATTGGCGTTTCACGAAAATATAGTCAAATATCACATGTCATATGCGTATTCCAATACTAACACTGAATATCCATACAGAAGTTTCACTGCAAATAGATGAGTGTAAAGTTACAAACCTAATAAAAAACTATTATGGTATTTTTTGTATTTTACATTAATACTTTTATTTAGTTCTACTTTTAATACCTATTGTATTCTTGCCAGTGCCCTTTACTATGACCTAAATTATATTGTATACCCAGACACAGGCCATGCCTTTGTGGGATCTTTTTTTTATATTTGAATTTATGTCACGTTTGTGTAATGCAAAAGAATTGAAAATAAAGATAACAAAAATAATAATTACCCTTCTGATTCAATTTTGCTCCTGCTTCTATCAGGACCTTCATCACATCCAGGTGACCCCCTTGGACCGCATAAACCAGGGCTGTGCGACCTGTAACCGAGGCATACATCAGTGCAGTCAGATGTGTAAGCTGAGGATACACCAGGCACTCGGACCTGCATCCGGGGATGTGTAACAGTGCACTCACACTAGTAGCCGAAGACATACGACACTGCAGTCGGAGCTATAACCGAGGACATACATCAGTTGATAAAAGTATAGGTTACCCTTTGCGTCTGCTTGGTCCACGAGTGCCCCCGCTGCCAATAATATGTTGACTGCATCCAAGTTTCCCTCTTTGGCAGCTACCATCAGCGGAGAAATACCTGCTAAAGAGAATATACACATAAAACCTTCATCTGTTTCTAGTATTAGATCTGAAGTTCCACTTTGTTCAGGAACGTGACTCCTCCTGAGACGTTGGCGCCCAGCTATCCTTCCATCTCTCTGGAGGTGTTCCGGGAAGGGGGTGACCCGGTGGCATCTCGTTATCCGCAATGCATGGGCTCCGTGATTGATCCAACCTTTTGAAACGGTCTCTCCATATGTTATTCTTTCTCTACTCCGTGTGATAGCCCTTTTTATCACTTTGGCTAGAGATTTCACTATTTATTTCATCATACAAAGTTTCACATAAAACATTGCAACATACTAAATTTATTTAAAAAAAATGTTATGTGAGAAAATTGTGCATACAATCAAATACGCCATGGCCGAATGATGCGATCTATTTCTATCTGCCCACTTCCATTATCAAGTCATGAGTAGTAGTTTGGAGGGTTTAGTGACTTTATGGATAGTGGAAGCAGGTTGTACAACTTTAGTGCATAATCATCAATGTTCCTTCGACCGAAAGAGGTATACGAGTAGGTATGTTACATTTTGTTTGATGTGTTACTGCGTTATGGATCTTTTAGTTCTATGTACATTATGTATACTATATAGTAAGAAACCGAGTGTTGTTTTATTGCTAACTTGACTAGAGATATCATCATCCACTCGGGTCACGATAAGATTCTACCGAGATGCTAATATGGAAGTCCGAGTACTACAGGGCTCACATTTACACTGGCTGGTTCCAGTGATAGCGGCGTGACATTGTCCATTCTATCTATGATAAATAAACGACTTCCGATGGTATTATTTCGAGAAATAGAAATACTTTGTGTTCTGATCCACTCACATTTTTATTAACCAACTAGTTTCGGCAACAACCTGTTGCCCTCTTCAGGGTTTCATTTATTACTGAAACCCTGAAGAAGGCAACAGGTTGTTGCTGAAACTAGTTGGTTAATGAAAATGTGAATGGATCAGAACACAAAGTATTTTTATTTCTCGAAATAATATATCAATATGATCCACAAAGTTAATGCTTTCAATATTAATCAAAAAGACTTCTGGTGGATTTCATAATTTTTTATCCTCTTCCGTAGCGCGTCTTGGCTACCCCATTAGAGGTTACGGGTTCGATTCCCGAAGGGACACAACAGACAAGAGTAATGGTCCACTTAATATCCCTAGGACTGAAGCGCGGGGCTGATCACCTTACCACCTTCTTGTGATTAATGATCAATATAACAGTGCTTAAGCTTGATGAGGCGTGTTATTCTCTCTGCCTTCTCCTGCGGAGAAGCAGCGTGATGGTTGTTTACCTTTACCTCCCCCTTTTCCTGTTGCCCTATTAGGAGAAGTTGGGACAGAATGGCGGCTGCTCGTTGTCGGGGCCTGTTGTCCAGTTGTCTCCTTCTTCGGGGGCGCCTTGCGGTGTCCATATGCTCCACCTGGGGAGATTAACAGATTTATTGAAGTAAGTAACTTGTTACAGTTAAACCTCAAGGCGTAGGTAAATGTCCCCACTGTGATATAAAATTATAAAAAGTAAATAAAAAATACCAAAAAAACTGACTCCACAGATACAGTTTTGTCCGCAGAAACGTACTCCCGGACAGGTCAAACTAGGTTGATCAAATCACATGTGAAAATGTATCATTTTGAAAATTATCGTAGAAAATTAACTAACCATCACGCCGCCTCCTAGCGGCGGTAGGCAGAGAGAATATAACCCCACATCTTCGGTCTTGGCAAACAATCTTCGCATCTTCCGCATTCGTGCATATCCTCATACGTACCTACCCGCTTATTATTCCGACTCCTGACCTGACCACATTTGCACATGAATATGATTAACTGTTCTCCCACTCTCACTTGATTCACATGCCCAAACCATCTCGACACACCTTCCTTAGTTGGCGGGATAATGCTTATCTCAGCCTTGCACCCATTCCTCGTGTCTAACGAGAGATCACATTCCGACTGCATTCAGTCTTCTCTCATCCTTCTATGCTCCACTTCCATACATTACCAGGACTGCACTGCTTAGCTTTCCCTGATGGGGTTTTATTTGATAATACTGAATTCAGGGCACCATTTACTCTCCTTTCTACAACTTATGTCTTTATCAATATTGAAGGATTTCATTAATTGATTCGGCAGTCACTTTGTGGTAAAATCTATCCATTGAATCCGATGTAGAGTATGATATTTGTCCATCATGTTTGTAATAGTGATGATTTAGTATCTCGCACTTAACAACAAGACTCAGTACCCGTGTCTTGGCGGTGTTGCTGCAGGGTTTCCAGGGACGGGGCGGGGCCTGCTCGGGCAGTCAGGGCGTTCTCCAGGTCCTTTACTTTCTGCTCCAACTCGGTCGTCTTGCGTTCTGAGGATCAAATAGTAAGTCACTTGTCATCTCTCGTCTGCAAGTTGGAAAGCTGTCTTCGTATAAGTCAATTTATTTATGAAGATTCTGAATCAGTACCCGTGTCTTGGCGGAGTTGCTGCAGGGTTTCCAGGGACGGGGCGGGGCTGGCTCGGGCAGCAAGGGCGTTCTCCAGCTCCTTAACTTTCTGCTCCAACTCGGTCGTCTTGCGTTCTGAGGATCAAACAGTAAGTCACTTTTCATCTCTCTTTGGAAAAGTTGGAAAGCTGTCTTCGTATAAGTCAATTTATTTATGAAGATTCTGAATCAATACCCGTGTCTTGGCGGTGTTGCTGCAGAGTTTCGGCGTGTTCAGCTTGCACCCTTTCCAGGGACAGAGCGGAGCTGCTAGGAGCGGCTAGGGCAGTCAGGGCGTCCTCCAGCTCCTTAACTTTCTTCTCCCATGGTGCAGTGTGTTGCAACACCTCCCGTTCTGAGGAACAAATAGTAAGTCGGTATAGTGGGATCGCCAGCCGAGCCTCCTGTCCGCAGTTTGCAGAGAAGTCTGTACGTAAGGAAGAGAAGATGGAAATGAGAAATATGGAACATACGTTGGATCGAAGCTCAAACTTTGAACATTTTTATGTCTCGACTTTCTATATTCATTTCAACAGGTCCGAAGAAGAAGAAGAAGAATAGCACTAGATTTTCCATTCTTATAAGAATGTAAAATCTAGTTCTATAGAACTAGATTTTACATTCCTATAAAACTATACTCTGCCTCCGTAGTGCAATGGTCAGCACGCTTAGCTACCGTTCTGGAGGTCCCGAGTTCGATTCATAGTTAAATAAATTTAAGTGATTTTTCATTCTAATATTTATTCAATATTACCCTGGAGGTGCCTGAAGCGGTGGGCTAATCACTTTTCCTTCATGTGTAAACAACGCTGATCAAGTGTTTGATGCAGTGCCCTATGCACCATTGGGGTGCGGATAAGGGTTGGCAGAAGAAGAAGAATAGCACTTGATTCCACATGTCCACAGAACTACATTACACATTCTTTGCACGATACAACATTAGCTATATCCATAACACGTTCAGTCCAGCAGATATTAGGAAGAGTCCTCTACTTATTTCCTGTAAAACGTCGCCTCATTTTCGGGAACGGTATTTACTTCTTATGTTTTATTTTGTAGCGTGCACACATCTACTAGTAAATATATTAGTCTAGATTCAAGTAGGTACTTGTTGTGGGTATACTTATGTGAAAGTGTATAGTTGGTAGGAAATGTTTACATTCCACTGGTTGTGAATACATTTACTGGCTTATACTTACTGCCTATTTCCAACTCCAGACAAGCTACTACTTCCTTGTGACCAAATCTTTTAGCCAGGTCGAGTGGTGTTTCACCTAAAAACATTGAAAATTATAAAATAGTTTCACAAGAGCTGAGCTTGTACATTAAGCCTGGACACCCTCGGCATCTTGGTGCGGAATGAAGGTAGAAAGACAGAAATGACTTGTTCACTGGCAGACATTGAATCGTGTAAGTACATACATAACATAATGGGGGTAATATGAACAATGTGCATTATTCGGGCATTTTGAACCAGCGCTTACCGGAAACTGGATTTTTATGTTGGATTTATTATACTCGTGTACCAATGTTCCCATCCGTGAATGTTTTCACTATATCCACACCTATCCGCTACACAACAAAGCTAATATGAGGAAAGAAATTACAAGTCCACGACGTGTTTCTTGTGTGTGAAGTTGTGTGTGAAAAAAAATTTCCTCGATCCGACATAGATGGCTGTTGTGAACTCATCTGTCTGCGTCACGAGGTCGGCCGATATATCTGCGCGGGAGATTAAAATATAATAAATACCAAACTTAATTGGACTTCAAAGCACTTTTAAAAATATTCCCATTGTGATTCAATTGTTTTATTTCTCTCTTTCAAAATTTTCATTTTTGTACAAAAGTCAGACGGTGACAATTTAATTTAAATCCTGATGATGGTATGATTATTCCGAAACCGGTAATAACGAATTAAATTCGTTTGAAAATGACATAACTAGGCGAAACGATTGTCACAAAATGACTTTTTTATTTGTTTTTCAACTGTAAAATGCAACTTAGTAGATTCAAATAATCAGTGCTTGATTTTAATATATGGACCTTTGATATATAATATATAAAAAGTCTTTATGCACCATTTGCAAATAAATCTATATTTCCGTTTCTGCTAGTTGGTGATGATTGATGTAACCTATACACCAGGGGTTCTCAATCTTTTTCACGCACTTACAAGTTTAGTATTTTGTTACGGTGCCCTACTTTAGTAAGCTATTGGGAATAGATATAGTGACTATATGCATATATATATATATATATATATATATATATATATATATATATATATATATATATATATATATATATATATATATATATATATATATATATATATATATATATATATATATATATATATATATATATATATATACATATATATATATATATATATATATATATATATATATATATATATATATATATATATATATATATATATTTATACATATATATATATATATATATATATATATATATATATATATATATATATATATATATATATATATATATATATATATATCTATATATATAAACATAGCGGTTTACATGTACAGTAAAAAATCTATAATCGATAATCATTCACAAAACTTAAGGCTTTTCCAGTTGGATTAGAATTTCCCCTAAGACCAGATGTGGGACCATCATGGGTAAATAATGTCAAAATGGCAATGCATTAGAATGTAGGTAAAATATAAATAAACCACTGTAATGGTATATTCAATACTTATTCTGAACGTTGAATTGCTCCATGTTTTCAGTATTAAATACTTAGGCATTGAATATTTTCAAGCTCCAAACTGCTGCTCAAAAATCATTGACGATTGAATCTGAAATACATTTGCCAGTTCCAAATATTGGTGTAGTATGGCTTGTAGTCTTTTACAACAACAAAAGTCAAAGTTGCAACTCATCGGTCTGAAAAACCAAATCGTTTACACACACTTGTTGTAGCAGGAATTGTACAGTTTTTCTTTTGGACGATGAGGGTTCAGGGAATGATTTTAAACTCACTGATTCTGTAGTTTCCTGTAAATATTTATTCCATTTTCTTTTAGACAAAGGAGGTGTAACCTTGATTTGATAATCGATAGTTTTTCGATTTGTTTTTGAAGTTTGGCTGTTCTTTCTATGAATTTTTGAAGATTATTTTAAGTCAATAGTGCCTATCGTCATTTTGCTATCGTTTCTATGATCTGACCTCTAACAATCTTCTTTACTACGTCTTTGTTAGTAGCGGGTTTAGCTTATTTCTTGAATATTTTTGGCAGATATTTTGTGGCACGTTTTATAAAACTTTATAAAATAAAACTAGAACTTTATTTTTAACCACATCCATTAGTGGTACTTTTCTCCAACTGGTTTCGACCAAAACCTCGTTGTATTCTGGAATATATATGTACATGTCTATCCCTGAAGATAACAAAGTTCTTTTTGAAACCGGTTCGAGAAAAATTCCAAAATAAATGTGGCTATAAACCAAAATCTAGTATTATCTTATACAGGGTTTAGATGAACTCAATTCGGTTTTAATTAACGTAATATTGTATTAAAAATGACTTTAATCGTTCGTTAAGATTATTTTTAACCTAAATTATGAAATGTTTAAAATTCTAACTCGTTTTTTAAGTAAAGGGATCTAAAGAAAATTACGGACAGCGCAACCAATTCCTTAGAGGCCGAATACTGATGGATATAATGACTTACGAAAACAACGCTACCTATTTATAACAACGTAAAGTGCAACTTTTGCCATTATGTGCTTATTAAGTGAAGTATATTACATATCGTAACATTTAATTAGACTGTCTTTATTACTAAATTACGAAATGACAGCTGATAAAGCGCAAAAATGGCTTTTCCGAAAACTTTGAGCTCTGGTTGAGGGCCAAAAGTAGCATCGAATATTTAAAAAAATATTTTTCTCGTTATGTGCGATCCAAAATGCAACTTTTTAGACCACTTTCATTGTTGAATTCGCAAAAAATGTCATCGGCCCATCCTAACCATGGTGTCCTGTATGTACATTGCGTGTGTTGGGCATATTACTACTGCTACTACTAGTTACACTTACCTCCTATATCTTGCAGATCTACTGGAGCCCCCGCCTGCAGGAGTGCCCGTACTACCGGGAGGTGGCCCCCCCATGCTGCATGGTGTAGTGCTGTTCTCCCTGTAACGGAGGATGTACTGTATATACAGGGTGTACGGCCAGCGCGAGGCCATGTAGCAGGACCCCACTACCTATCCCAGTAACCTCCCCAGTGTGTTATAGTCACCAATAGTTTACATTTAATTATCTACTTCTTGGATAATTTATATAGCGCCGTTTTCGTACGAAATCACTGGAAGGGCTTATATGTACCCTACTTTACTTATGTAAATATTTTTATAGGAGTTATTTATTAAAATATTTTTTTACATCTCAACAAAGATGAAGAAGAATATGAAAGTCTGGGTATTCAAGGTGCCTTCGACCGACGTAGGCAGGTTTAAGTGATCACTTTAGACACTTTAAACACTTTATAATCACTAGAATTTTCACTAGTGACATCCATTGGTATGACGAAGAAGCTATTTTACTGAGCAGAAACTCTCGTATTTGTATGTGAGGTCCGAATCCTGGATTATAATTACATACAGGAGAAATGCCAGAAAATATCCTTTTCATTTTTATTATTTTATCTTTTTTTTTTATTCATTTAATATATTTACATTTTTATTTATAACATAATACATTTGAATCATTTATACATATGGAGAACTTTTATATTTCGATTCGCTGTGCCTCTCCATAAAAGAGTCTGCGCTCTTGTGCTTGGAGAGGGACTTACACTCGTGGTTTAATGTTATATAATAAAAGATATAATAGTTTTTTTTATAGTTTTTTTTTAAAGATTTAAATGTATAGAGCTTTAATTTTTTTCTTAAGGATTTTTATATCATCTATTTTTTTATTTCTTTAGGAAGTAAGTTTATTGAAATGTTTGATTGCCAAATATTTGAAGTTTTGCTGAAATTGCTTGGTGTTGCATTTTGGAGTAGAAAAATCGTTTGAGAATCTCGATGATAAATTTTTTGTTAGATTTAAATAGTTGTCTCCCTTTAGTATTTGAAAAACTGCGGTTCTTTTATAAATGGATTCTATATTTGGGACTTGAAATTTTTTAAATAATAATTTTGTTGGAAATATTTTTTTTTTTTCAAGATGACTTTAATGATGGTTTTCTGTACTATTTTCACTGAGTTCAGTATGTTGTTGTACGAGCCTCCCCATGCAATAATGCCATACTGCAGTAGTGAGTGAGCGATAGCGTAGTAAACTCTCTTCAGGTTGTCGATGGTTAGTAAGTTTCGGATTCTAATGAATCCTTTTATCTTATAATTGGACTTCGTGAATATATATAATAATAGAATAATTCGGGATACTGTTAATATTAGAAAATGCTTAGTTAATTTCATTTTTAACGTTTTTTTAAATTCCAATTTAATTTAGAAACTGTGACAGTTACTGGATTATTCACCGTATGGATGATACCAATAAACATGATAAATGTCTTATCTTATGACATGGCATCTGTCGTTTTATACGAAATAAGGCGTATATCCGAGCATCCCAGGGCTTACGACCTGGCATTTGGCTGACTTAAGTGATCACTTTACGTATGTGCATTTATACCCCTTCATGGTGTAGGCCTCGTGGGCTGTTTTTAAGAGGGATTAGCCTCCAGCGAAGTAGATTCCCAGCTGTGAATCCATCTCTATGGTGGTCTGAACGCGACTCGTCTACCTTGGGGTTGGCCGTGCGATGCAAAAAAGTGCCAAATGATGTTTTTACCACATATAACTAACTTAAAAAAGTTAACTTACCACATATATAATATTTACCACATATATAATATTTTATACACATCGGAATCATCCTACGTCTCCGGATCGACTTTGAAATAATAATGTTTTTTGGTTTTTTTTTGTAACAAGGTAAAAAATAAAAAATAAATTCATTAAAGATAAAAAAAACTCTAGTCTTTAGTAAACTCAAATAATCAGTGCTTTTTTAGCATTTAATATATAAAAGTATATTTGCAAATAAATGTATATTTCCGTTTCTGCTAGTTAGTGATGATTCATGTAACCTATATACCATGGTGTCCTGTATGTACATTGCGTGTGTTGGGCATATTACTACTGCTACTACTAGTTACACTTACCTCCTTTATCCTGCAGATCTAGTGCAGCCCCCTCCTGCAGGAGTGCCCGTACTACCGGGAGGTGGCCCCTGTATGCTGCATGGTGTAGTGCAGTCCACCCTGTAACGGAGGATGTACTGTATATACAGGGTGTACGGCCAGCGCGAGGCCATGTAGCAGGACCCCAATACCTATCCCAGTAACCTCCCCAGCATGTTATGGTCACCAATAGTTTACAATTTATTTATTTATTGTTTCGGCATTAACTTTGTGGTAAGACATGTGACATCCGAACTAAAATATAAAATATAAAATTGTTCTATAAGTAAGGAGAGGGGAAAATTAGGGGGAGGGGGTTAGTCAAGGGGCGGAGAATGAAAACAAAGGAAAAATGGAAAGCAAAGGTGAATAATTTTGAAACAATATATTATTTAATAAATTATTATTAGAATTTAGGTTTTTTCGGATTTCTAAATTTTCAAGATAATTCATAATTTGGCCTTTATATGGAACAAGGTGTATTCTATATTCCTTATTTATAGAACAATTTTATATTTTATATTTTAGTTACTATACAGACCCGAATGATGGAAGTTTAACTTCCGAAACATGTAGTCTATAATAAAACTCAAGTGGTAAAAAGCTAGTAGTTTCTTTAAACATAGTTTACATTTAAGTATCTATTTCGTGGATAATTTATATGAAATCATTGGAAGGGCATAAGTAAATACTTATTCTTCACATCATTTCATTAAATTTACTTTTGAATTATTTTTTTCTGTCTTTTTTTAACGTTTTGAAAAAAATGGATCTGTATTTTAATATAATAAAAAAAAGTTCACTCTGCATAAGGTCTCTACCTCGTCAGCAAGAATGTTTGTAATTTCAGATTGAAACCCTGCTGGAATAAAAATTGTACTTTCTGTATACTGTTCAATGACTGAGATATACGGTGGAACATTTGTAGGAAAACGTTTAAAGAACACGCAATGAACACATTTATCATTACATAAAATTATTAAATATAACCTAATTTTGTTCAAATATAATTGAAATGTCCACAAAGTACACCTCCGCAGTGTAGTGATCAGCGCGTTTGGCTACCCTGCTGGAGGACCCGGGTTCGATTCCCAGGGGGGTCAAAATAAATATTGGTGATTTTCACACTCATGTTTATTTGAGTAAATAAATATTAATTTAAATTGGACTACAAAGCACTTTTAAAGACATTCACATTGCGATTCAATTGTCTTATTTCTCTCTTTCAAAATTTTCATTTTTTGTACAAAAATCAGACCGTAACAATGTCACAAAATCACTTTTTTATATGTTTTTCAACTGTAAAATGCAACTAAGTAGTTCAAATAATCAGTGCTTGTTTTAACATTTAATATATAAAAGGTCTTTATGCGCCGTTTGCAAATAAATGTATATTTCCGTTTCTGCTAGTTAGTGATGATTCATGTAACCTATATACCATGGTGTCCTGTATGTACATTGCGTGTGTTGGGCATATTACTACTGCTACTACTAGTTACACTTACCTCCTTTATCCTGCAGATCTAGTGCAGCCCCCTCCTGCAGGAGTGCCCGTACTACCGGGAGGTGGCCCTCCCATGCTGCCAGGTGTAGTGCTGTTCTCCCTGTAACGGAGGATGTACTGTATATACAGGGTGTACGGCCAGCGCGAGGCCATGTAGCAGGACCCCAATACCTATCCCAGTAACCTCCCCAGTGTGTTATAGTCACCAATAGTTTACATTTAATTATCTACTTCTTGGATAATTTATATAGCGCCGTTTTCGTACGAAATCACTCGAAGGGCATAACTTAATACTTATTATTCACATCATTTCATAAAAAATCCATCAATAGAATTTTTTTAGTATTTTTTTAACGTTTTGAAAAAATTGATCTGAATTATAATATAATAATAAGATTTTCATTCTGCATAAGTTCTCTACCCGTCAGCAAGAATGTTTGTTAATTTCGAAACGGAAAACGTTAAAAAAACACGCAAAGAACACATTTATTACAACATACATATATTATACTCAGATATTATAACGTTGTATACAATCATCAAAGCAATTTTCGAAAGCCCTGAATTGCCAAAACTGATATCATTCTATGTACCGCCACGGCCTAGTAGACCATCTACTTTATTCTGCTGTCCAAATGCTCGGACGGTAGCTCGCTTTAATACTCCTATACTAAGATTCCCAAATACTAGTAATGAATATGCCACCAATATACATTTCTACAATATATCGCTTCATAAATGTAAATCGGCAATAACTGACTTATTCCTAGCCCATAGAATGTCACGTTTTGATTGAAAACTTAGTTTATTTATGTTTTTGTTTACTTTCAGCATAATATTTTATTTTTATAGCATATATATATATTTTTTTTTTATAACATGAAAGTAGTTGAAGACAACTTGATGAATCGATGTGTCGCAATTGATATATTCTTTCATTCTTATTATGTAAATGGTACAATAGTACCGTATATATCAAAAATTAAAAAAATAAATAAAATTATTAAATAAACCCTTATTTTGTTTAAATGAAATTGAAAAGTTCGTTAAGTACACCTCCGTAGTGTAGTGGTCAGCGCGTTTGGCTACCCTGCTGGAGGTTTCGGGTTCGGTTCCCAGGGGTTCAAAATAAGTATTGGTGATTTTCACTCTCATATTTATTTAATATCACCCTGGACTGGTACAAGAAGCGCGGGGCTGATCACCTCATCTTCTAACATTAAAAAAATGCTTCCAGTATTCGAAGCATTGCACGATAGTAAATAAATAAAACATAGTACAAAAATATCACAAAACACCGTGTTATACAATCACTTGTTAGTTAATTATAATACCCTTCTCGTTCCACACAGTTAATAAATATAATAATTATGAAAAAAGTTTATGATAATTTAGATCGCCTAAACTGATTGAACATACTGAACGATACTGAGACCACGCGCCGAGCACGAGCCGACCGGAAGTATTCACGATAAAGTTGACACTAAATAAAAATAATTTTGATATTTTATGACAATAAATCAAAGAGAACTAATTCATCTATGCCTCAAACCAAATTTAAGTGCAAAAAATTATCCATAGGTGTTGATATAAGGACGTAAAGTTGAAAAACGACTATGCATGCGATCTGCAGTCAACGGTACCTTTATAAAAAACGACAATAGATGCGATCCGCAGCTTACGGGTTAATTCTTGGAACTATCAAACCTTCGTCGTGTGTAAATCGTGTAACATGGTTGTGTACTAAAGGATTTCGATATTTTTGTCTAGTTTGTTGTTCAACGATGATACTCATCCACAATATTCCACGTACCGGCAGTAATTTTGAATGGTTATATTTCAAGGTGGATTGTCCCTTTGCTTATATATATGACTGGGCACAATTTTTTTGACTATGGAATATTGCAGATTTTGAACCATTTTTAAATTTGTTTTCGTCGAATGTCCCCAAGACTTTATTCCATATCTTAATATGGATTCTACTAAAGAACAATTGAATCTATTCTCAAAGGTAGAATATATACAGTAATATTCGCCCACTTGTATATCATATCGCTTTACTAACATCACCTATTATTGCTACATTCCTCGGTTAACTAGTTCAATAATCTTGGAATATCTTACCATCCCTATCTGTCCAGTTTACGTTTATATTATGTTGTTTAAGGAGAGTGTTGACCTTCGCCACGTCTCCCTTTTCTGCTGCGTTCAGTAAATCTTGTCCGGACATCTGTGAAATAATATCATTTAATTATAATATAATACAGCCATTCTATCATAAAGTTCAACAAACATTAGTAACAAAATACAAATAGAGAAAAAAATCCAAATAACTCCATATTGAAAAAAACTAGGCCCTAAAATGGATGTGAATTTATTCAGAAACGATAAAGAGATGACCCCAAAACATTTAAATTCACTTAAATTGTCCTTTAATTTCTGTAATTCGTAATAAGGAGATCATGTTTTATCTGAATCCAGAATCAAACTCTTCGGATGTTCTCGTACAATAGGTACAAATAGATATTGTAATAGGTAGCACAGGCAGAATATTGACTTACCGTTTTGTGGTTGTGGTCCTGGTGGTCCTGCTATGAGCGAATAACGCGCAAAGTGGTATTTTATACTCGACGCGTTATCTCGGAGAATGCTATCTCCCTGACTAAAGCAGGGCCGGACGACACCGGAAACCCAAATATCCAACCAAATGCGCATTCACGATTCTTTAGCGGACTAATATTCTCCTGGTAGCTGCCGATGATGTTACAGCAAACTCGGACAGTGGCGTCACGTTATACTCACCTACAAATGTAGAAGATTCCGAGAATTCGTATTCCACACCTACGCGGGCAGCATTACAGAGAGTCGGCTGTATAGTCTCCTTGCACTGCCATTCTGAGTGAGCGCTTTTACAATACTCACTACGCCTAGTTCAGTCTCTAAAACTTGCCAGTCAGTTTGAAGTTTACTGTCGAGAGATGGCTTTCCATCGTCGTGAAAAATAAATGGTTAGCAGGCACATAAATGTGTGGCGGATGATGTTTCTTTAAATGTTATACATACTATTTGAGAAATAAAATAACATTTCACATGCTCAAAAGTACATACATAAGATTCCCGGAGAATAATTAGAATCGCTTATATTGAGACGGTGTTGGGGAAAGAAAAACGTGAGAGTACTATTAAAGGGAGTAAGAATCAAGAATGGAGTAAAATATACGATAGACGCTAGCTCACCTCATCTGGTCACCCCGAATACCACACTTTATTAGTAAAAATAAAAATGGAATATTTTGTCGACAAGAGGCAGCCAGTTACATTGGGTGTAGGCTCATTTCGGGCTCAATAGTCCATATCGGCTACGCGCGTATTTTATTATGTGTTGGCGAATTTCTCCGCTGATAATCGGTTCAGTGTAACTGCGACTTGGAGATGATATCAATTACGATCAGGGTGATCTCATGCATAGGGAGAATGTAGAAATGCGTTATATGAGTGGTGAAATAAATATTTTTTTACGAGAGTGGTGCTCTGTAGACGAAACATGATTCTTGTGGCTCCGTTCGTTGCGACTTGACCTTCAGAAATTCTCTCCTTTGTTTGGAGAGCTCAGACACAGCAAAGGTATAACAGGAGGGAATGTATCGTCCCTAAATAAATGGGTCGGAGCATCTAGAACGAGGGACCCCCGCAAACGGTATTCCTGTTATCGGGTCAACTCTTTTTACATAATTGTCGGCACATGCTCAGGCCGCGGGAGATGGGAGTCTACTACCAAACCCAAATATTACGTCACAGTTTGTGCTCCAGGCGATCATTCCCGATATTTACATCCTGGGAAACGTTTCCTTCCAAAAAGAAGGTTTACTTACATCACTCTCGACCTATTAACCTTTCCCGTACTGATCATCCAAAATCACACTTGATCCGAAGCGGGCTACCAAAAGACCTCGATTCATACATTATTGTATGAAAATCGTAGTACGCAGCTCGCAACTCGCCGCCAGCCGAGTCACATATTATATACGGGAAGGGGATAGACCATGATCGGGAAGGTACGGGGGTTCTGCAAGGAGCGCAGGAATGGTGAAGGGCATTGTAGAAAATTGGGAATAAGGTGAGCGCTGCGGTTCTGGAATAGGTGCAGACGGTCGGTAAGGTATTGCGCGTTAGTCCAGATAGCGTCTTATCACTTTACAGCAGAATAATTCGAAAGATTAAGATAAACTTGTTTTTTTAAAGGTTTAATAAATTAATGCGAAGATAAGATGGTGAATAAGAATTTGATACTAATCTTGTAAAAGCAGAGTAATCAATCAATCGGCACTTAACGTCATTAATGCATAATCTATTTATAAATAATATATTTTTACAACATTTAGGGTGTTCAAATATTTGTTCACAAATATGTTTTTGGCAAAAATTTATAAAATAACTCCTTAGCAGAGATGATCTAGATTTGAGAAGAAGAATTTGGACACACTGTTGCGAATAAAATAACTGGTAAAATTTTGAGCTGAAAATGAAAAGGGCATTTTCTAGCGTTTCTCGGGTAAGTAAATATAATCCAGGATTCGGACCTCACATACAGATGAAAGAGTTTCTGCTTAATAAAAAGCTTCTCTCATCTCACCGTAGATGTTTCCAGTGAAATTCTAGTTAATTAAAAAAAATCAAACAGTTTGCTTCAAAATTAATCAATAAAATAGAAGTTCCAAGAATTTGAGTAGTGTGGTTGTCAATCACGGGTGGAATGGTGAATGTTACACGAGTAACACTATTTTAACTATACATGGGTATGTAACAAAATTTTGAAAAAATTGAGAATTTATTGTTTAATAAAATAAGGTCAAATTGTCTACTACCATTGGTCGGAGAACTCCATTTTCTAAAAATAAATAAATAACCGTATTTTTTAAAAGTGAAACTTCTTAGGCAGCGATTCAATGAACGATAATTAAAAGTGAAATGTGAAGTATAGTAGGCACATTTCGTTACATGAGAGAGAAAAATGATAAAGTAGAGAGAAAGAAAAAGAGAACTATACATTCCAACGCCACGGGAGTGGAGCGAATGTGGTCGACGTAGCTCGGCTGAGGTTGAGTAAGTAATATTTATCATAGTGTTTTGTGATTATTTATGTGCGCGTCCTGTGATTGGTTGATTTATACGGACATATAAAGATCGAATCACGGACATAAATATCATATTTTTGTATCACAAACCATTAATATCTGTATTACTAATTGAAGCGCCACTAAATGACCTAGTAAATATGAAATAAACAGGATAATAAATTTCTCTTATTCTTTATTTTTTTTATGAAGTTTCACTTCTATCACGTGTACGGTGCAGCACGCTCAATAAAAAAAATGTTTCGTTTACGAGTAATTAGTTCGGTGCGAAAAAGCACAAACGGTGTTTTTTCGACAGACAATCTGGCTAACATACTCGTAATATTGGAACGTTGTTATTAGTGTCATTTGAAATAATTACTGCTGAGGCGCCATATGTTGTACCTACCTATATACCTACATATATATATTATATATATATATATATATATATATATATATATATATATATATATATATATATATATATATATATATATATATATATATATATATATATATATATATATATATATATGTGTGTTAAAATACCTAGGTACCTACCTATACATTTTATTAAGTACTTACATATAATACCTATATAAAACAGATCTACCACCAGATGTCGCATGCGTCGCACTGAATAAAACAAAAGACATCAGATAGAAAAAATAAAATATTCTGAACTTTCAGAATCAGATAGATAGATAGAAAAATATTATAAAGATAAATTACGAATAAACTTTAATTATTAACTTTAATTACAAAGCAACACATTGTTTTTTTTTTTATTATTATACACCCACTTTACATATTATTTACACCCAATTTACAAAGAAAAATATAACCACGTTATAAAACGACAGTAAAAGTTTATTCTTAATTAAAAATGTCATTTGAAATAATACGATGCCGGTCGTAAGCCCTGGCTTCCATATTCTTCTTCGTCTGTGTTGAGATGTAATAAAAAATCAATATAAAACAAAAATGTAATATATTTTTATGTTGGACGAAACACGCTGTATTTTTAAAATGTCAACCCCTTGGTTACCGGGACTGTTGGGGTCACCATGCTGGAAATAATAAAATAAGCTTAAATAATTCAAAAGTGAAATGTTTGCCTGTGCCATTATTTTATGTTCACCTAAACATCTCTCGGAGTTTGGTTAGCTAAATGTATGCATTGTTATACAGAATCACTAACGAGTAAACGCTACTAACAAGCACTGCACAAACAACTCCGACCTAATTGACGGCATTCGGTGTTGAAAGATATAGAGTAGGGGTGCGAGTAATAAACAAATAATTTGTATCTTTATCGTTTGAGTTATGCAATATACGCTTCATACTTGTATCAATTCATAACATATTGTAACACGTAAACATGTATCCCTGACTCGTAAACATGTTCAGAATGAAGAATAGCGCAGCTTTACACAACTTACTTTTCGCGGGCGGAAACAAAATCGGTTTAATGTGCTTTGATTTTCTCGTTTCCCTTTAAGTATTTATGTAATATTACAACTTATTGTAATACATACACGATGATTCCATTCTAAATATCGACGTATAACTTACTGAAAAAAATATAATATGGCAACATACTCCAAAATGTATCTGATACTTTCATAAATCAAGACAACCGAATGGAGTAAACTGAATACAGCAATTTCTATGACAGCCCGTTACAGCAGCCATCTTCAATCATACATGTTTTTACTTTGGGTAATAATAAAGTACAAGAAAGTGGACAGGAAACTACGAAGGGGAGGTGAAATCTAATTATTCATTTCCTTAGGCATCCCTACATGAGTATTCCCCATCACTTCTAAAATTTATTTTATTTCCTCTAACCAAGAAAGAACACTTTCCATTCCTCGACATAACACATCATTCTTCGGTAATTCCTTCTCTGTCCAAGCGGCCAGACTATGGAATGGATTACCTCTCCCCGTAAACAAATGCACCTTCTCTTATAACTTTTAAGAAACGTCTGACACATTACTATCTTTCGTTAGAATCCTGACTGCCCATCAAACCTCCTCCCTCTACCTCCTTCCCTATACTCCCCTTTTCCTTTGCCTTCCTTATTATCATCAATTTGTAATTTTTATGTTTTTAAATGTTCGAGTACTATCTACCATCTGATTGCAAACAGCTATATATGGTATCAAACGTTTTGATCAATATCACTAGTCTGTTTTTGATTGGTTGGAAGATATTTCTGTTCAGCAATAAGCCCGCCAATGTACTTATTTCTTTTCAGTTCGTAAAGTTTAAGTAAATGAATGGCGTAGTGTTGTATTTATATTTTAAATCAAACACTTGTATAATACCCTTAATTGAGTATTGTTGCATTACACACGACTGGTATAAAAAAAACAGATGTTTTCATCAACAGATGGTTACAAAAACTAACGAACAGAAAAATGTTCAGTTATACACGTGGGGTGGGCGGGGTTATAACTAGAAGGGGCGGGGCTTAGTAAAATGGGAACATGGACAATAATGGTGATGTATTTTGGAAAAGCATATTATTCTTTGTCCTTAGTTTTTGACTCCAAAAGTCTCGGTAGGCAAAGGGTAATACGCGCTCTTATCGTGACGTTATCACTTGACATCAGGTGATGGGGCAGCCATTTTTAAATGGAATTTGCTCTAGTCCTACGTGTTGATTTTTCCAAACGATATTTCCTAATCTGGTTCCATTATAAAAATAATCTCTTGTCATTAAATGATAAATGTGTTATCAATGTTCAAACAGCGACTTTAATAAAGGTGGCGCAAAATTAATCACCATATCGGAAGATGTTAAAATTTTGGCAAACGGCGTTGTACGACAATCATATTTGGCGTTTGTAAACTAGACAGTTGCAGTATATAAACAGATTCAAGGTAGCGCAAAATTAATCACACGATTTTTTTGTAATACCTTTTTTTCAAATAAAAAAACAAAATCAAAATCTTTATTCGGATCATAACAATTTTTCCTGTCAAGTAGCTTCCACCAGTGTTGGTCAATTTGTTTGTATACTGCAGCTGTCTAGGTCACAAACGTCAAATATGATTGACGTATGACGCAACTTGCAAAAATTATAACATCTTCCGATAGGGTGGTTAATTTTGCGCCACCCTGTATGTGTGCTGGCACACCCTTGCTGATTTTAACCTTTATTATTTTATTGGATTAAAAAAACTATCTGGCAACGCTCATGGAACAAGCATAGGTCCACTCTCGTCGGAATCTCAAAAGCTACTGCCGCTCTGCCCGCTAGCTAGCGAGAGAACGATGAGCTTCGAGCTCCCCACGCTTGCACAGTGCAAGTATGCAAAGGCGAGATGCGAATATAGTGTCGCGGTTCCTGCACACTCTTCACGCGCTGTTTATATATATATATATAATACTTCAAATGTACCCGATAAATTCTGATGATTATTAATATTATTTGTTTTTAAATGAATGCGTAAATATGTTATGGAGGAATACCTAAAGTCTCAGCCTTGTATTTACTGTATTTATAGAGATATTATGGTTATTAGAAGCAATGTGTACTAGGTACACAACACCGGGAAGGGAGGGGTAAATGTTGGAGCTAGAATGATCCATTTGAAAAGTAGATCAGAAAGCTGCTGTCGATGCTGTGCTTCTTACCGATAGATTACCACTTAATGCTGGGGTTTGATTTTTTTTAATGTTTAAAAAAAACACCAGTTTTATTTTTTAAATGTTTTATTCAGAGTTCATCCACGATTCAAATAAAATGTAATACATGTGCGGCTGAGCCGAGGTCGAACACGCGCTAGCGCATGTCCGACCTCGGCTTGATAATGTCTTAATAAGAGGAAACGCGTCATGTTATCATATATCGCTCACTCCTTTCAAGAAGGTCATAAATCAAAATTTGTCAATTTTCAGTTGTGCATGTTTTCAGAATGCCCAGAAAATGTACTATATCCTAGCAAAAGAGGCATATTTTAAACTTAATATTTACCCGCTACAGGGCAGAAAGTGTTGTTTTTGCATTTTGAAGAAAAGCCATTGTTTAACTATTTTTTTTAAATATACTAAATATTTTTCAAATGGAGAAAAAACCTTCAAGTTTTACCTAAAAAGATCTGTTGCACAGTAAAAAGTTCAAAAAGTGGCTTGATATTTATTTTTAAAACATTGTGTTATATTTTAAATCTTTAAAAACGTTCTCCTGAAAAATCAAGTTTTTTGATTTATGACGTTCTTGAAAGGAGTGAGCGATATGTGTAAACAAAAGTAGAATTTAATCCAATAATCGTGTCTAATTTTGGGTATAAGTATTACCCAACAGGGATTACATTGTTATATTTTCTCAATATTATCAATATTTAAAACGTAATTTTCTTTTGTGTCATCGCCCGTAACCCGCGTCGGTTACAGTCATAATCAAATATTTATAGTGATTTTAAAACAAAGCAACATTTTAATCATAAAGTATAAAAAATAAAACAACATTTCAAACATTAAATTATTTATTTTTAAAAATTAAATAAAAATTGTTCTATAACAGCTAGCCGCAAGGAATGGGCCGAAACAAGTTGTCCGAGGCGTTGACTCTCAAAACCGGCTTGCTCCACTTTCAAATCGGCAGTTACAAAAGTCGAAAATTCTGAATTTTAGAATCTGTTAACACTTGATTCCACGTTTCCGACGCAATCCCTGCCAGAGTTGCTAACATACATCGACGGATCGCAGAATCGTCCATCAATTACTACCTATTATTGACATCTCAACATAGATGAAGAAGAATATGGAAGTCTGGGCATTTACGGGACTCGCGACCATCATAGCAATCACTTTACACACGTGTAACATTCACCAATTCTACCCACGATTGACAACCACACTACTCAAATTCTTGTAAATTATACATGATCCAATTTTGAAACTTTATGATGGTCGTAAGCCCTGTAAATGTTCAGATAGAATTGTATAGCTATTTTAGGACCGTCAGTCCATTTAATCTTCACATTCGTTTGAAAATGCCATAACTAGGCAAAACAGTTGTCGCAATATGAATTTTTATGTGTTTTTTGTTAATAAAATACAACTTAGTAGACTCTAATAATCTGTGTTTGATATAACAATTAGTACATGAATTAAAATGCAGTTCTAAAAATTAAACGTCAAATCAATAAATTCCATATTCATCTTCATATATGTTGAGATGTAAAATAACTCCTATACATGGAGATAATCCAGATTTGTGAACAAGTATTTGCAACATTTTGAGTGTGTTCAAATGCTTGTTCACAAAATCTGGATTATCTCCAATTACAGGAGTTATTTTCACATAATTTTTTAGCGTCTCATCAAAGATGAAGAAGAATATGGATGTTTGGGCATTTACGGGGCTGGCGAATAGTCTGGTTTAAGTGATCACTTTACACACGTGTTGCATTCACCAATTCTACCCATTATTGACAACCACACTACTCAAATTCTCGGAAGTTCAATATATATGAACCAATTTAGAAACCTTGTTCTTGAATCACTAGAACTTCACTAGAGACATCTATTGGTGAGATCACTTAAACCAGCCTATGACGGTCGTCAGCCCCGTAAGTGCCCAGACTTCCATATTCTTCTCCATCTTTGATGAGATGATGAGAAAGTGTGTTAGCTAGTTTAGTTAAGTTGGTTGCTATGCGGAGCTGGCCGGGTTCGGGCGTGGCGGCCTCGCGGGTGCACGCCGTGACTGCCGTAGCTGGCCGCGCCGGCTCCCGTCACTTGGCGACGCCCACCAGGGCCGGCCGCACGCACCGCTCCTGCAGCTTGTAGCCTACCTTGCTGACCACGACCACCGTGCCGGGCTCCGCGCCTTGCACCTCCTGCCGAAGCAACAACAGCGGTGCAGTGGATGGCGTGTCTCATTCGTTTAAGTTAGGAGGTGGATTGTTGGCTGATGTATCAACTGTCCTTCGTGTGTTAACGTTCAAGATGACACTGCGTTATATATAATGCAGTGTGAATTCCTCTCCAAAACATGTCTAACATATATCGTTATTCTCAAACTCCACCTCCTAATCTACTGTAACTGCAGACAGTTGGTAGAATTCCATATTGAATTGGTTGAAGGTTTATTGGATTGAATTCTACATTTATTTTTTTTCATTTCATTCAAACCCTTTTCCGCACCCCAATGGTGCATAGGGCGCTGCATTATATAAACAGTGTTATCTTGATCGTTAACACGAATCCGCTTCAGGGTAATATTGAATACATATCAGAGTGAAAAGATCACTTGTGTTTATTTGACCCCCCCTGGGAATGGAACCCGGGACCTCCAGAATGGTAGCCGAGCGTGGTGACTATTACACTACGGAGGCGGACAATATAATGCTCAAGTAGTAAAAAACGAGTGAACTAACTAACTAATCATCATGCCGCTTCTCCGCAGACTTAGGCAGAGGAATAGAACGCCACACCACTCTGGCTTTGCAAACATTCTTCGCCTCTTCCACACTCACGCATCTCCTCATACATACCCGACGATTATTTCGACCCCTGACCCGGCCGCTTTCAAGTATTTGACATACCTGGTTGTGCCAGGTTTTTCTCGGTCTTCCTCTGCTTCTTTTTCCAACTACATTTGCCTCATAAATTTGTTTAACCGTTCTTTCCTCACTCGTTCGTTCTACGTGTCCGAACCATCTCAACACACCTTTCTTAATTTTGTCGATAATGCTTATCTCAGCTTTGCATTCCTTCCTTATTTCACTATTCGCACATCTATCATACATCGTTTTGTCGCCCATTCTTCTGAGAGATCGCATTTCGTCTGCATTCAGTCTGCTTTCATCCTTCTTTTGCCAGCTCCACGTTTCACTTCCATACATTAGAGTTGGAACCAGGATTCCGTTTTTGCGATAACCGATAAATAAATAAGCGTTATACAGTGAAACCTCTACCTAGCATTTTTAAAGGGACCTATTAAAATAAACTATGAATGCGGGATTAAGAGGTCAATACGCAAATAGATACGACCGAGTAAAGATACCGTCCTCCCAATCTGCATAACCATTCGTAGGCTAAAATTCTAAGAAGAATACATGTTTCAGATGCAAATGTATTTATTTAAAAAAAAATACAAACCTGAATAGATTTTTAAAAATACTTTTGTTTTTTAACTGTTTTATTTTCGTAAGCCAATAGTGTATTTTCGGCTTTGCAAATAGTATTTTTTTCAGCGTCGGTTATTGAATGTGCGTTGTAGAAAGTTTTCTTTCAAAGAGTGCGCACGCTTCTGGAGATGCAGGTACAGGCAGCGGCTCCTTTTCATCAATATCGACCTCTCCTGCTATCGGTTACACGAGCTTTCGATAGTTTCTATCCCATACGTTGCCGTTGAATGTAAGAAAATTGATAATAATGTAAAAAAAAAACAGACAAAATGTATCAAATATGCAGCTTAATTCAAACGATAAATGGTGATAGAGAAACAATCGATGCGGTTTAGTTTAGTATGAAATTAAGTCGGGAGAGAGGAAATAAACGACACATCCAAGAAAACGATTATTCGAGGAACGATAGATAGAGGTTCCACTGTAGTTCATAATTTAGCCAAGAGACGCGCTATGAACGCCAAAATAATAACTTCGCTGGTATCTCCAAGACGAACTGTCAATGCAGTCATGCAAAAAAAGTCACGCAGCAAAGGGTTAAAAAATAAAATTGACCGTGTGGTATGTTTCCAGGATAGAGGGGGACGAGGCGGCGACGGAGCCCTCGTCGCGGCTGGCCGCGTACGTCAGCTTCGGGGGGCTGCTCATGCGACTGCAGGGGGACGCCAACAACCTGCACGGCTTCGAGGTGGACCAGCACATATACCTGCTCATGAAGAAGCTGGCCTTCTAGCCCCAAACAAACCACCCATC
Organism: Brachycentrus maculatus; assembly: GCF_059751285.1. Classification (NCBI taxonomy): domain Eukaryota; kingdom Metazoa; phylum Arthropoda; class Insecta; order Trichoptera; family Brachycentridae; genus Brachycentrus; species Brachycentrus maculatus. The sequence continues at coordinate 237,620 of NW_028281705.1, read as the reverse complement.
GCAATGCCATTCCAACCCTTCCCTTAGAGCGCTTGCACCCTACGCGGAATCTCACTTCCAACCCTTATCTGCACCCAACGGTGCATATGGCACTACGTTGTACAGATATTTTATTAATTG
>NW_028281705.1:202500-232500 GCF_059751285.1 Brachycentrus maculatus | reverse complement strand
GACCATATGGGCACCTTGCATGCACGCTTAGTGTGTACAGATATGTCCCGAGTGACAATCGGTGACCATGTGGGCACCTCGTATGCACGCGTAGCTGCATTGAGTGCATACAGATATGCACCGAGTGTTTATACGCTGACCATATGGGCACCTTGCATGCACGCTTAGTGTGTACAGATATGTCCCGAGTGACAATCGGTGACCATGTGGGCACCTCGTATGCACGCGTAGCTGCATTGAGTGCATACAGATATGCACCGAGTGTTTATACGCTGACCATATGGGCACCTTGCATGCACGCTTAGTGTGTACAGATATGTCCCGAGTGACAATCGGTGACCATGTGGGCACCTCGTATGCACGCGTAGCTGCATTGAGTGCATACAGATATGCACCGAGTGTTTATACGCTGACCATATGGGCACCTTGCATGCACGCTTAGTGTGTACAGATATGTCCCGAGTGACAATCGGTGACCATGTGGGCACCTCGTATGCACGCGTAGCTGCATTGAGTGCATACAGATATGCACCGAGTGTTTATACGCTGACCATATGGGCACCTTGCATGCACGCTTAGTGTGTACAGATATGTCCCGAGTGACAATCGGTGACCATGTGGGCACCTCGTATGCACGCGTAGCTGCATTGAGTGCATACAGATATGCACCGAGTGTTTATACGCTGACCATATGGGCGCCTTGCATGCACGCTTAGTGTGTACAGATATGTCCCGAGTGACAATCGGTGACCATGTGGGCACCTCGTATGCACGCGTAGCTGCATTGAGTGCATACAGATATGCACCGAGTGTTTATACGCTGACCATATGGGCACCTTGCATGCACGCTTAGTGTGTACAGATATGTCCCGAGTGACAATCGGTGACCATGTGGGCACCTCGTATGCACGCGTAGCTGCATTGAGTGCATACAGATATGCACCGAGTGTTTATACGCTGACCATATGGGCACCTTGCATGCACGCTTAGTGTGTACAGATATGTCCCGAGTGACAATCGGTGACCATGTGGGCACCTCGTATGCACGCGTAGCTGCATTGAGTGCATACAGATATGCACCGAGTGTTTATACGCTGACCATATGGGCACCTTGCATGCACGCTTAGTGTGTACAGATATGTCCCGAGTGACAATCGGTGACCATGTGGGCACCTCGTATGCACGCGTAGCTGCATTGAGTGCATACAGATATGCACCGAGTGTTTATACGCTGACCATATGGGCACCTTGCATGCACGCTTAGTGTGTACAGATATGTCCCGAGTGACAATCGGTGACCATGTGGGCACCTCGTATGCACGCGTAGCTGCATTGAGTGCATACAGATATGCACCGAGTGTTTATACGCTGACCATATGGGCACCTTGCATGCACGCTTAGTGTGTACAGATATGTCCCGAGTGACAATCGGTGACCATGTGGGCACCTCGTATGCACGCGTAGCTGCATTGAGTGCATACAGATATGCACCGAGTGTTTATACGCTGACCATATGGGCACCTTGCATGCACGCTTAGTGTGTACAGATATGTCCCGAGTGACAATCGGTGACCATGTGGGCACCTCGTATGCACGCGTAGCTGCATTGAGTGCATACAGATATGCACCGAGTGTTTATACGCTGACCATATGGGCACCTTGCATGCACGCTTAGTGTGTACAGATATGTCCCGAGTGACAATCGGTGACCATGTGGGCACCTCGTATGCACGCGTAGCTGCATTGAGTGCATACAGATATGCACCGAGTGTTTATACGCTGACCATATGGGCGCCTTGCATGCACGCTTAGTGTGTACAGATATGTCCCGAGTGACAATCGGTGACCATGTGGGCACCTCGTATGCACGCGTAGCTGCATTGAGTGCATACAGATATGCACCGAGTGTTTATACGCTGACCATATGGGCGCCTTGCATGCACGCTTAGTGTGTACAGATATGTCCCGAGTGACAATCGGTGACCATGTGGGCACCTCGTATGCACGCGTAGCTGCATTGAGTGCATACAGATATGCACCGAGTGTTTATACGCTGACCATATGGGCACCTTGCATGCACGCTTAGTGTGTACAGATATGTCCCGAGTGACAATCGGTGACCATGTGGGCACCTCGTATGCACGCGTAGCTGCATTGAGTGCATACAGATATGCACCGAGTGTTTATACGCTGACCATATGGGCACCTTGCATGCACGCTTAGTGTGTACAGATATGTCCCGAGTGACAATCGGTGACCATGTGGGCACCTCGTATGCACGCGTAGCTGCATTGAGTGCATACAGATATGCACCGAGTGTTTATACGCTGACCATATGGGCACCTTGCATGCACGCTTAGTGTGTACAGATATGTCCCGAGTGACAATCGGTGACCATGTGGGCACCTCGTATGCACGCGTAGCTGCATTGAGTGCATACAGATATGCACCGAGTGTTTATACGCTGACCATATGGGCGCCTTGCATGCACGCTTAGTGTGTACAGATATGTCCCGAGTGACAATCGGTGACCATGTGGGCACCTCGTATGCACGCGTAGCTGCATTGAGTGCATACAGATATGCACCGAGTGTTTATACGCTGACCATATGGGCGCCTTGCATGCACGCTTAGTGTGTACAGATATGTCCCGAGTGACAATCGGTGACCATGTGGGCACCTCGTATGCACGCGTAGCTGCATTGAGTGCATACAGATATGCACCGAGTGTTTATACGCTGACCATATGGGCACCTTGCATGCACGCTTAGTGTGTACAGATATGTCCCGAGTGACAATCGGTGACCATGTGGGCACCTCGTATGCACGCGTAGCTGCATTGAGTGCATACAGATATGCACCGAGTGTTCAAAGGTAGCCAAAGCGGTGAGTAGTTGTGATTATTTGGTGAAGTTCATTATTTTATTCCGTCAAGTTAAAAAAGATTATTATCTATAAAGATTACACTATCCATAAAATTAAGAAAGGTGTCTTGAGATGGTTTGGACATGTAGAACGAATGAGAGAAGAAAGAACGCTAAAACAAATTAATGAGGCGAATGTAATTGGGAAAAGGAGCAGAGGAAGACCTAGAAAAACATGGTACGATCAGGTATGCCAAATACTTGAAAGTGGTCAGGTTAGGAGTCGTAACAATCGGCGGGTATGTATGAGGCGATGAATGAACGTGGAAGAGGCGAAGAATGTTTGCAAAGACAGAGTGGTGTGGCGTTCTATTCTCTCTGCCTACCCCTGCGGAGAAGCGGCGTGATGGTAAGTCAGTTAGTCAAGTTGAAAAAGACATTATGTTTTGAAATCGCTTTATTACTGTGAAATACAGCTGGATGTAGTCGGATGTTATCGTAGCGATCCGGGCTAAATAAATCGGGATCCAGTAGAACTGACTCGGGCTAATGTTGCGGTGGTAGGTGGTGCGGTGCGAGAAGAACGAGGGGACTGCTCATTTTGCTGAAAACAGACAAATATTGGCGTTTCACGAAAATATAGTCAAATATCACATGTCATATGCGTATTCCAATACTCACACTGAATATCCATACAGAAGTTTCACTGCAAATAGATGAGTGTAAAGTTACAAACCTTATAAAATACTATTATGGTATTTTTTGTATTTTATATTAATACTTTTATTTAGTTCTACTTTTAATACGTATTGTATTCTTGCCAGTGCCCTTTACTATGACCTAAATTATATTGTATACCCAGACACAGGCCATGCCTTTGTGGGATCTTTTTTTATATTTGAATTTATGTCACGTTTGTGTAATGCAAAAGAATTGAAAATAAAGATAACAAAAATAATAATTACCCTTCTGATTCAATTTTGCTCCTGCTTCTATCAGGACCTTCATCACATCCAGGTGACCCCCTTGGACCGCATAAACCAGGGCTGTGCGACCTGTAACCGAGGCATACATCAGTGCAGTCAGATGTGTAAGCTGAGGATACACCAGGCACTCGGACCTGCATCCGGGGATGTGTAACAGTGCACTCACACTAGTAGCCGAAGACATACAACACTGCAGTCGGAGCTATAACCGAGGACATACATCAGTTGATAAAAGTATAGGTTACCCTTTGCGTCTGCTTGGTCCACGAGTGCCCCCGCTGCCAATAATATGTTGACTGCATCCAAGTTTCCCTCTTTGGCAGCTACCATCAGCGGAGAAATACCTGCTAAAGAGAATATACATATAAAACCTTCATCCGTTTCTAGTATTAGATCTGAAGATCCACTTTGTTCAGGAACGTGACTCCTCCTGAGACGTTGGCGCCCAGCTATCCTTCCATCTCTCTGGAGGTGTTCCGGGAAGGGGGTGACCCGGTGGCATCTCGTTATCCGCAATGCATGGGATCCTTGATTGATCCAACTTTTTGACACGGTCTCTCCATATGTTATTCTTTCTCTACTCCATCGCACGACACGTTCGGTCTCACAGGTCTGCCTATTATCTTCGTTTGGAATTCTCTCAGTCGAGGGTTCTCCGTGTGATAGCCCTTTTTATCACTTTGGCTAGAGATTTCACTATTTATTTCATCATACAAAGTTTCACATAAAACATTAAAACATACTATTTCTATCTGCCCACTTCCATTGTCAACTCATGAGTTTGGAGGGTTTAGTGACTTTAGAGATAGTGGAAGCAGGTTGTACAACTTTATTGCATAATCATCAATGTTCCTTCGACCGAAAGAGGTATACGAGTAGGTATGTTACATTTTGTTTGATGTGTTACTGCGTTATGGATCTTTTAGTTCTATGGACATTATGTATACTTTATAGTAAAACCGAGTGTTGTTTTATTGCTAACTTGGCTAGAGATATCATCATCCACTCGGGTCACGATAAGATTCTACCGAGATGCTAATATGGAAGTCCGAGTACTACAGGGCTCACATTTACACTGGCTGGTTCCAGTGATAGCGGCGCGAAATTATTCATTCTATCTATGATAAATAAACGACTTCCGATGGATTTCATAATTTTTTATCCTCTCCCGCAGCGCGTCTTGGCTACCCCATTAGAGGTTACGGGTTGGATTCCCGAAGGGACACAACAGACAAGAGTAATGGTCCACTCAATATCCCTAGGACTGAAGCGCGGGGCTGATCACCTTACCACCTTCTTGTGATTAATGATCAATATAACAGTGCTTAAGCTCGATGAGGCGTGTTATTCTCTCTGCCTTCCCCTGCGGGGAAGCGGCGTGATGGTTGTTTACCTTTAACTCCCCCTTTTCCTGTAGCCCTATTAGGAGAAGTTGGGACAGAATGGTGGCTGCTCGTTGTTGGGGCCTGTTTCTTAGTTTTATCCTTCTTCGGAGGCGCCTTGTGCTGTCCATATGCTCCACCTGGGGAGATTAATAGATTTATTGAAATAAGTAACTTAACAGTAAAACCTCAAGGCGTAGGTAAATGTTCCCACTGTGATATAAAATTATAAAAAGTAAATAAAAAATACCAAAAAAACTGACTCCACAGATACAGTTTTGTCCGCAGAAACGTACTCCCGGACAGGTCAAACTAGGTTGATCAAATCACATGTGAAAATGTATCATTTTGAAAATTATCGTAGAAAACTAACTAACCATCACGCCGCCTCCTAGCGGCGGTAGGCAGACAGAATAGAACCCCACATCTTCTGTCTTGGCAAACAATCTTCGCATGTTCCGCATTCATGCATCTCCTCATACGTACCTACCCGCTTATTATTCCGACTCCTGACCTGACCACATTTGCACATATATATGATTAACTGTTCTCCCACTCTCACTTGATTCACATGCCCAAACCATCTCGACACACCTTCCTTAGTTGGCTGGGTAATGCTTATCTCAGCCTTGCACCCATTCCTCGTGTCTAACGAGAGATCACATTCCGACTGCATTCAGTCTTCTCTCATCCTTCTATGCTCCACTTCCATACATTACCGGGACAGTGCTGCTTAGCTTTCCCTGATGGGGTTTTATTTGATAATACTGAATTCAGGGCACCATTTACTCTCCTTTCTACAACTTATGTCTTTATCAATATTGAAGGATTTCATTAATTGATTCGGCAGTCACTTTGTGGTAAAATCTATTCATTGAATCCGATGTAGAGTATGATATTTGTCCATCATGTTTGTAATAGTGATGATTTAGTTTCTCGCACTTAACAACAAGACTCAGTACCCGTGTCTTGGCGGTGTTGCTGCAGGGTTTCCAGGGACGGGGCGGGGCCTGCTCGGGCAGTCAGGGCGTTCTCCAGGTCCTTAACTTTCTGCTCCAACTCGGTCGTCTTGCGTTCTGAGGATCAAACAGTAAGTCACTTTTCATCTCTCTTTGGAAAAGTTGGAAAGCTGTCTTCGTATAAGTCAATTTATTTATGAAGATTCTGAATCAGTACCCGTGTCTTGGCGGTGTTGCTGCAGAGTTTCGGCGTGTTCAGCTTGCACCCTTTCCAGGGACAGAGTGGAGCTACTGGGAGTGGCTAGGGCAGTCAGGGCGTCCTCCAGCTCCTTAACTTTCTGCTCCAACTCGGTCGTCTTGCGTTCTGAGGATCAAACAGTAAGTCACTTTTCATCTCTCGTCTGCAAGTTGGAAAGCTGTCTTCGTATAAGTCAATTTATTCATGAAGATTCTGAATCAGTACCCGTGTCTTGGCGGTGTTGCTGCAGAGTTTCGGCGTGTTCAGCTTGCACCCTTTCCAGGGACAGAGTGGAGCTACTGGGAGTGGCTAGGGCAGTCAGGGCGTCCTCCAGCTCCTTAACTTTCTGCTCCAACTCGGTCGTCTTGCGTTCTGAGGATCAAACAGTAAGTCACTTTTCATCTCTCGTCTGCAAGTTGGAAAGCTGTCTTCGTATAAGTCAATTTATTCATGAAGATTCTGAATCAGTACCCGTGTCTTGGCGGTGTTGCTGCAGAGTTTCGGCGTGTTCAGCTTGCACCCTTTCCAGGGACAGAGTGGAGCTACTGGGAGCGGCTAGGGCAGTTAGGGCGTCCTCCAGCTCCTTAACTTTCTTCTCCCATGGTGCAGTGTGTTGCAACACCTCCCGTTCTGAGGAACAAATAGTAAGTCGGTATAGTGGGATCGCCAGCCGAGCCTCCTGTTCGCAGTTTGCAGAGAAGTCTGTACGTAAGGAAGAGAAGATGGAAATGAGAAATATGGAACATACGTTGGATCGAAGCTCAAACTCTGCACATTTTTACGTCTCAACTTTCTACATTCATTTCAACAGGTCGGAAGAAGAAGAAGAATAGCACTAGATTTTCCATTCTTATAGAACTAGATTTTACATTCCTATAAAACTATACTCTGCCTCCGTAGTGCAATGGTCAGCACGGTTAGCTACCGTTTTGGAGGTCCCGAGTTCGACTCCCAGTTAAATAAATTTAAGTGATTTTTTCATTCTAATATTTATTCAATATTACCCAGGAGGTGCCTGAAGCGGTGGGCTAATCACTTTTCCTTCATGTGTAAACAACGCTGATCAAGTGTTTGATGCAGTGCCCTATGCACCATTGGTGTGCGGATAAGGGTTGGAAGAAGAAAAAGAATAGCACAAGATTCCACATGTCCACAGAACTACATTACACATTCTTTGCACGATACAACATTAGGTATATCCATAACACGTTCAGTCCAGCAGGTATTAGGAAGAGTCCTCTACTTATTTCCTGTAAAACGTCGCCTCATTTTCGGGAACGGTATTTACTTCTTATGTTTTATTTTGTAGCGTGCACACATCTACTAGTAAATATATTAGTCTAGATTCAAGTAGGTACTTGTTGTGGGTATACTTATGTGAAAGTGTATAGTTGGTAGGAAATGTTTACATTCCACTGGTTGTGAATACATTTACTGGCTTATACTTACTGCCTATTTCCAACTCCAGACAAGCTACTACTTCCTCGTGACCACGTTCTTTAGCCAGGTCGAGTGGTGTATCACCTAAAAACATTGAAAATTATAAAATAGTTTCACAAGAGCGGAGCTTGTACATTAAGCCTGGACACCCTCGGCATCTTGGTGCGGAATGAAGGTAGAAAGACAGAAATGACTTGTTCACTGGCAGACATTGAATCGTGTAAGTACATACATAACATAAGGGGGGTAATATGAACAATGTGCATTATTCGGGCATTTTGAACCAGCGCTTACCGGAAACTGGATTTTTATGTTGGATTATTATACTCGTGTACCAATGTTCCCATCCGTGAATGTTTTCACTATATCCACACCTATCCGCTACGCAACAAAGCTAATATGAGGAAAGAAATTACAAGTCTAGACGTGTTTCTTGTGTGTGAAGTTGTGTGTGAAAAAAAATTTCCTCGATCCGACATAGATGGCTGTTGTGAACTCATCTGTCTGCGTCACGAGGTCGGCCGATATATCTGCCGGGAGATTAAAATATAATAAATACCAAACTTAATTGGACTTCAAAGCACTTTTAAAAATATTCCCATTGTGATTCAATTGTTTTATTTCTCTCTTTCAAAATTTTCATTTTTGTACAAAAGTCAGACGGTGACAATTTAATTTAAATCCTGATGATGGTATGATTATTCCGAAACCGGTAATAACGAAATTAAATTCGTTTGAAAAATGACATAACTAGGCGAAACGATTGTCACAAAATGACTTTTTTATTTGTTTTTCAACTGTAAAATGCAACTTAGTAAGATTCAAATAATCAGTGCTTGATTTTAATATATAGACCTTTGATATATAATATATAAAAAGTCTTTATGCACCATTTGCAAATAAATCTATATTTCCGTTTCTGCTAGTTGGTGATGATTGATGTAACCTATACACCAGGGGTTCTCAATCTTTTTCACGCACTTACAAGTTTAGTATTTTGTTACGGTGCCCTACTTTAGTAAGCTATTGGGAATAGATATAGTGACTATATGCATTATATATATATATATATATATATATATATATATATATATATATATATATATATATATATATATATATATATATATATATATATATATATATATATATATGTATATATATATATAATATATATATATATATATATATATATATATATATATATATATATATATATATATATATATATATATATATATATAATATATATATATATATATATAATATATATATATATACATATATATATATATATATATATATATATATATATCTATATATATAAACATAGCGGTTTACATGTACAGTAAAAAATCTATAATCGATAATCATTCACAAAACTTAAGGCTTTTCCAGTTGGATTAGAATTTCCCCTAAGACCAGATGTGGGACCATCATGGGTAAATAATGTCAAAATGGCAATGCATTAGAATGTAGGTAAAATTATAAATAAACCACTGTAATGGTATATTCAATACTTATTCTGAACGTTGAATTGCTCCATGTTTTCAGTATTAAATACTTAGGCATTGAATATTTTCAAGCTCCAAACTGCTGCTCAAAAATCATTGACGATTGAATCTGAAATACATTTGCCAGTTCCAAATATTGGTGTAGTATGGCTTGTAGTCTTTTACAACAACAAAAGTCAAAGTTGCAACTCATCGGTCTGAAAAACCAAATCGTTTACACACACTTGTTGTAGCAGGAATTGTACAGTTTTTCTTTTGGACGATGAGGGTTCAGGGAATGATTTTAAACTCACTGATTCTGTAGTTTCCTGTAAATATTTATTCCATTTTCTTTTAGACAAAGGAGGTGTAACCTTGATTTGATAATCGATAGTTTTTCGATTTGTTTTTGAAGTTTGGCTGTTCTTTCTATGAATTTTTGAAGATTATTTTAAGTCAATAGTGCCTATCGTCATTTTGCTATCGTTTCTATGATCTGACCTCTAACAATCTTCTTTACTACGTCTTTGTTAGTAGCGGGTTTAGCTTATTTCTTGAATATTTTTGGCAGATATTTTGTGGCACGTTTTATAAAACTTTATAAAATAAAACTAGAACTTTATTTTTAACCACATCCATTAGTGGTACTTTTCTCCAACTGGTTTCGACCAAAACCTCGTTGTATTCTGGAATATATATGTACATGTCTATCCCTGAAGATAACAAAGTTCTTTTTGAAACCGGTTCGAGAAAAATTCCAAAATAAATGTGGCTATAAACCAAAATCTAGTATTATCTTATACAGGGTTTAGATGAACTCAATTCGGTTTTAATTAACGTAATATTGTATTAAAAATGACTTAAATCGTTCGTTAAGATTATTTTTAACCTAAATTATGAAATGTTTAAAATTCTAACTCGTTTTTTAAGTAAAGGGATCTAAAGAAAATTACGGACAGCGCAACCAATTCCTTAGAGGCCGAATACTGATGGATATAATGACTTACGAAAACAACGCTACCTATTTATAACAACGTAAAGTGCAACTTTTGCCATTATGTGCTTATTAAGTGAAGTATATTACATATCGTAACATTTAATTAGACTGTCTTTATTACTAAATTACGAAATGACAGCTGATAAAGCGCAAAAATGGCTTTTCCGAAAACTTTGAGCTCTGGTTGAGGGCCAAAAGTAGCATCGAATATTTAAAAAAATATTTTTCTCGTTATGTGCGATCCAAAATGCAACTTTTTAGACCACTTTCATTGTTGAATTCGCAAAAAATGTCATCGGCCTATCCTAACCATGGTGTCCTGTATGTACATTGCGTGTGTTGGGCATATTACTACTGCTACTACTAGTTACACTTACCATCATTATCTTGCAGATCTAGTGCAGCCCCCTCCTGCAGGAGTGCCCGTACTACCGGGAGGTGGCCCCCCCATGCTGCACGGTGTAGTGCAGTGGCCCCTGTAACGGAGGATGTACTGTATATACAGGGTGTACGGCCAGCGCGAGGCCATGTAGCAGGACCCCACTACCTATCCCAGTAACCTCCCCAGTGTGTTATAGTCACCAATAGTTTACATTTAATTATCTACTTCTTGGATAATTTATATAGCGCCGTTTTCGTACGAAATCACTGGAAGGGCTTATATGTACCCTACATTACTTATGTAAATATTTTTATAGGAGTTATTTATTAAAATATTTTTTTACATCTCAACAAAGATGAAGAAAAATATGAAAGTCTGGGTATTCAAGGTGCCTTCGACCGACGTAGGCAGGTTTAAGTGATCACTTTAGACACTTTAAACACTTTATAATCACTAGAATTTTCACTAGTGACATCCATTGGTATGACGAAGAAGCTATTTTACTGAGCAGAAACTCTCGTATTTGTATGTGAGGTCCGAATCCTGGATTATAATTACATACAGGAGAAATGCCAGAAAATATCCTTTTCATTTTTATTATTTTATCTTTTTTTTTTATTCATTTAATATATTTACATTTTTATTTATAACATAATACATTTGAATCATTTATACATATGGAGAACTTTTATATTTCGATTCGCTGTGCCTCTCCATAAAAGAGTCTGCGCTCTTGTGCTTGGAGAGGGACTTACACTCGTGGTTTAATGTTATATAATAAAAGATATAATAGTTTTTTTAATATATTTTTTTAAAGATTTAAATGTATAGAGCTTTAATTTTTTTCTTATGTATTTTTATATCATCTATTTTTTTAATTTCTTTAGGAAGTAAGTTTATTGAAATGTTTGATTGCCAAATATTTGAAGTTTTGCTGAAATTGCTTGGTGTTGCATTTTGGAGTAGAAAAATCGTTTGAGAATCTCGATGATAAATTTTTTGTTAGATTTAAATAGTTGTCACCCTTTAGTATTTGAAAAACTGCGGTTTTTTTATAAATGGATTCTATATTTGGGACTTGAAATTTTTTAAATAATAATTTTGTTGGAAATATTTTTTTTTTTTCAAGATGACTTTAATGATGGTTTTCTGTACTATTTTCACTGAGTTCAGTATGTTGTTGTACGAGCCTCCCCATGCAATAATGCCATACTGTAGTAGTGAGTGAGCGATAGCGTAGTAAACTCTCTTCAGGTTGTCGATGGTTAGTATGTTTCGGATTCTAATGAATCATTTTATCTTATAATTGGACTTCGTGAATGTATATAATAATAAAATAATTCGGGAGACTGTTAATATTAGAAAATGCTTAGTTAATTTCATTTTTAACGTTTTTTAAATTGCTATTTAATTTAGAAACTGTGACAGTTACTGGATTATTCACCGTATGGATGATACCAATAAACACGATAAATGTCTTATCTTATGACATGGCATCTGTCGTTTTATACGAAATAAGGCGTATATCCGAGCATCCCAGGGCTTACGACCTGGCATTTGGCTGACTTAAGTGATCACTTTACGTATGTGCATTTATACCCCTTCATGGTGTAGGCCTCGTGGCCTGTTTTTAAGAGGGATTAGCCTCCAGCGATCCCAGCTGTGAATCCATCTCTATGGTGGTCTGAACGCGACTCGTCTACCTTGGGGTTGGCCGTGCGATGCAAAAAAAGTGACAAATGATGTTTTTACCATATATATATAATATTATATACACATCGGAATCATCCTACGTCTCCGGGTCGACTTTGAAATATTAATGTTTTTTGTTTTATTTTTGTAATAAGGTAAATAATAAAAAATAAATTCATTGAAGATAAAAAAAACTCTAGTCTTTAGTAGACTCAAATAATCAGTGCTTGTTTTAACATTTAATATATAAAAGGTCTTTATGCGTCGTTTGCAAATAAATGTATATTTCCGTTTCTGCTAGTTAGTGATGATTCATGTAACCTATATACCATGGTGTCCTGTATGTACATTGCGTGTGTTGGGCATATTACTACTGCTACTACTAGTTACACTTACCTCCTTTATCCTGCAGATCTAGTGCAGCCCCCTCCTGCAGGAGTGCCCGTACTACCGGGAGGTGGCCCCTGTATGCTGCATGGTGTAGTGCAGTCCACCCTGTAACGGAGGATGTACTGTATATACAGGGTGTACGGCCAGCGCGAGGCCATGTAGCAGGACCCCAATACCTATCCCAGTAACCTCCCCAGCATGTTATGGTCACCAATAGTTTACAATTTATTTATTTATTGTTTCGGCATTAACTTTGTGGTAAGACATGTGACATCCGAACTAAAATATAAAATATAAAATTGTTCTATAAGTAAGGAGAGGGGAAAATTAGGGGGAGGGGGTTAGTCAAGGGGCGGAGAATGAAAACAAAGGAAAAATGGAAAGCAAAGGTGAATAATTTTGAAACAATATATTATTTAATAAATTATTATTAGAATTTAGGTTTTTTCGGATTTCTAAATTTTCAAGATAATTCATAATTTGGCCTTTATATGGAACAAGGTGTATTCTATATTCCTTATTTATAGAACAATTTTATATTTTATATTTTAGTTACTATACAGACCCGAATGATGGAAGTTTAACTTCCGAAACATGTAGTCTATAATAAAACTCAAGTGGTAAAAAGCTAGTAGTTTCTTTAAACATAGTTTACATTTAAGTATCTATTTCGTGGATAATTTATATGAAATCATTGGAAGGGCATAAGTAAATACTTATTCTTCACATCATTTCATTAAATTTACTTTTGAATTATTTTTTTCTGTCTTTTTTTAACGTTTTGAAAAAAATGGATCTGTATTTTAATATAATAAAAAAAAGTTCACTCTGCATAAGGTCTCTACCTCGTCAGCAAGAATGTTTGTAATTTCAGATTGAAACCCTGCTGGAATAAAAATTGTACTTTCTGTATACTGTTCAATGACTGAGATATACGGTGGAACATTTGTAGGAAAACGTTTAAAGAACACGCAATGAACACATTTATCATTACATAAAATTATTAAATATAACCTAATTTTGTTCAAATATAATTGAAATGTCCACAAAGTACACCTCCGCAGTGTAGTGATCAGCGCGTTTGGCTACCCTGCTGGAGGACCCGGGTTCGATTCCCAGGGGGGTCAAAATAAATATTGGTGATTTTCACACTCATGTTTATTTGAGTAAATAAATATTAATTTAAATTGGACTACAAAGCACTTTTAAAGACATTCACATTGCGATTCAATTGTCTTATTTCTCTCTTTCAAAATTTTCATTTTTTGTACAAAAATCAGACCGTAACAATGTCACAAAATCACTTTTTTATATGTTTTTCAACTGTAAAATGCAACTAAGTAGTTCAAATAATCAGTGCTTGTTTTAACATTTAATATATAAAAGGTCCTAATGCGCCGTTTGCAAATAAATGTATATTTCCGTTTCTGCTAGTTAGTGATGATTCATGTAACCTATATACCATGGTGTCCTGTATGTACATTGCGTGTGTTGGCCATATTACTACTGCTACTACTAGTTACACTTACCGAGCTTAGTTTGCAGATCTACTGGAGCCCCCTCCTGCAGGAGTGCCCGTACTACCGGGAGGTGGCCCCACCTTGCTGCATGGTGTAGTGCAGTCCACCCTGTAACGGAGGATGTACTGTATATACAGGGTGTACGGCCAGCGCGAGGCCATGTAGCAGGACCCCACTACCTATCCCAGTAACCTCCCCAGTATGTTTTAGTCACCAATAGTTTACATTTAATTATTCACATTTAATTATCTATTTCTTGTATAATTTATATAGCGCCGTTTTCGTACGAAATACTCGAAGGGCATAAGTTAATACTTATTGTTCACATCATTTCATAAAATATATCCATCAATAGGTTTTTTTAGTATTTTTTTAACGTTTTGAAAAAATTGATCTGAATTATAATATAATAATAAGATTTTCATTCTGCATAAGTTCTCTACCCGTCAGCAAGAATGTTTGTTAATTTCGAAACGGAAAACGTTAAAAAAACACGCAAAGAACACATTTATTACAACATACATATATTATACTCAGATATTATAACGTTGTATACAATCATCAAAGCAATTTTCGAAAGCCCTGAATTGCCAAAACTGATATCATTCTATGTACCGCCACGGCCTAGTAGACCATCTACTTTATTCTGCTGTCCAAATGCTCGGACGGTAGCTCGCTTTAATACTCCTATACTAAGATTCCCAAATACTAGTAATGAATATGCCACCAATATACATTTCTACAATATATCGCTTCATAAATGTAAATCGGCAATAACTGACTTATTCCTAGCCCATAGAATGTCACGTTTTGATTGAAAACTTAGTTTATTTATGTTTTTGTTTACTTTCAGCATAATATTTTATTTTTATAGCATATATATATATTTTTTTTTTTATAACATGAAAGTAGTTGAAGACAACTTGATGAATCGATGTGTCGCAATTGATATATTCTTTCATTCTTATTATGTAAATGGTACAATAGTACCGTATATATCAAAAATTAAAAAAATAAATAAAATTATTAAATAAACCCTTATTTTGTTTAAATGAAATTGAAAAGTTCGTTAAGTACACCTCCGTAGTGTAGTGGTCAGCGCGTTTGGCTACCCTGCTGGAGGTTTCGGGTTCGGTTCCCAGGGGTTCAAAATAAGTATTGGTGATTTTCACTCTCATATTTATTTAATATCACCCTGGACTGGTACAAGAAGCGCGGGGCTGATCACCTCATCTTCTAACATTAAAAAAATGCTTCCAGTATTCGAAGCATTGCACGATAGTAAATAAATAAAACATAGTACAAAAATATCACAAAACACCGTGTTATACAATCACTTGTTAGTTAATTATAATACCCTTCTCGTTCCACACAGTTAATAAATATAATAATTATGAAAAAAGTTTATGATAATTTAGATCGCCTAAACTGATTGAACATACTGAACGATACTGAGACCACGCGCCGAGCACGAGCCGACCGGAAGTATTCACGATAAAGTTGACACTAAATAAAAATAATTTTGATATTTTATGACAATAAATCAAAGAGAACTAATTCATCTATGCCTCAAACCAAATTTAAGTGCAAAAAATTATCCATAGGTGTTGATATAAGTACGTAAAGTTGAAAAACGACTATGCATGCGATCTGCAGTCAACGGTACCTTTATAAAAAACGACAATAGATGCGATCCGCAGCTTACGGGTTAATTCTTGGAACTATCAAACCTTCGTCGTGTGTAAATCGTGTAACATGGTTGTGTACTAAAGGATTTCGATATTTTTGTCTAGTTTGTTGTTCAACGATGATACTCATCCACAATATTCCACGTACCGGCAGTAATTTTGAATGTTTATATTTCAAGGTGGATTGTCCCTTTGCTTATATATATGACTGGGCACAATTTTTTTGACTATGGAATATTGCAGATTTTGAACCATTTTTAAATTTGTTTTCGTCGAATGTCCCCAAGACTTTATTCCATATCTTAATATGGATTCTACTAAAGAACAATTGAATCTATTCTCAAAGGTAGACAGTAATATTCGCCCACTTGTATATCATATCGCTTTACTAACATCACCTTTTATTGCTACATTCCTCGGTTAACTAGTTCAATAATCTTGGAATATCTTACCATCCCAATCTGTCCAGTTTACGTTTATATTATGTTGTTTAAGGAGAGTGTTGACCTTCGCCACGTCTCCCTTTTCTGCTGCGTTCAGTAAATCTTTTCCGGACATCTGTGAAATAATATCATTTAATTATAATATAATACAGCCATTCTATCATAAAGTTCAACATACATTAGTAACAAAATACAAATAGAGAAAAAAATCCAAATAACTCCATATTGAAAAAAAAACTAGGCCCTAAAATGGATGTGAATTTATTCAGAAACGATAAAGAGATGACCCCAAAACATTAAAATTCACTTAAATTTTCCTTTAATTTCTGTAATTCGTAATAAGGAGATCATGTTTTATCTGAATCCAGAATCAAACTCTTCGGATGTTCTCGAACAATAGGTACAAATAGATATTGTAATAGGTAGCACAGGCAGAATATTGACTTACCGTTTTGTGGTTGTGGGTCTAGTGGTCCTGGCGGTCTTGGTGGTCCTGGTGGTCCTGCTATGAGCGAATAACGCCCAAAGTGGTATTTTATACTCGACGCGTTATCTCGGAGAATGCTATCTCCCTGACTAAGACAGGGCCGGACGACACCGGAAACCCAAATATCCAACCAAATGCGCATTCACAATTCTTTAGCGGACTAATATTCTCCTGGTAGCTGCCGATGATGTTACAGCAAACTCGGACAGTGGCGTCACGTTATACTCACCTACAAATGTAGAAGATTCCGAGACTTCGTATTACACACCTACGCGGGCAGCATTACAGAGAGTCGGCTGTATAGTCTCCTTGCACTGGCATTCTGAGTGAGCGCTTTTACAATACTCACTACGCCTAGTTCAGTCTCTAAAACTTGCCAGTCAGTTTGAAGTTTACTGTCGAGAGATGGCTTTCCATCGTCGTGAAAAATAAATGGTTAGCAGGCACATAAAGGTGTGGCGGCTGATGTTTCTTTAAATGTTATACATACTATTTGAGAAATAAAATAACATTTTACATGCTCAAAAGTACATACATAAGATTCCCGGAGAATAATTAGAATCGCTTATATTGAGACGGTGTTGGGGAAAGAAAAACGTGAGAGTACCATTAAAGGGAGTAAGAATCAAGAATGGAGTAAAATAGAGAGTGGTGTTCTGTAGACGGAACATGATTCTTGTGGCTCCGTTCGTTGGGACTTGACCTTCAGAAATTCTCTCCTTTGTTGGGAGAGCTCAGACACAGCAAAGGTATAACAGTAGGGAATGTATCCTCCCTAAATCGTACTTATATCACTGTCGACCTATTGACCTTTCCCGTACTGATCATCCAAAATCACACTTGATCGGAAGCGGGGTACCAAAAGACCTCGATTCATACATTATTGTATGAAAATCGTAGTACGCAGCTCGCAACTCGCCGCCAGCTGAGTCACATATTATATACGCGAAGGGGATAGACCATGATCGGGAAGGTACGGGGGTTCTGCAAGGAGCGCAAGAATGGTGAAGGGTATTGTAGAAAATTGGGAATAATGTGAGCGCTGCGGTTCTGGAATTGGTGCAGACGGTCGGTAAGCACTTTACAGCAGTATAATTCGAAAGATTAAGATAAACTTGTTTTTTTAAAGGTTTAATAAATTAATGCGAAGATAAGATAGTGAATAGGAATTTGATACTAATCTTGGAAAAGAAGAGTAATCAATCAATCGACACGTGACGTCATTATTGCACTATCTATTTATAAATAATATATTTTTACAACATTTAGGGTGTTCAAATATTTGTTCACAAATATGTTTTTGGCAAAAATTTATAAAATAACTCCTAAGCGTAGATAATCTAGATTTGAGTACAAGTATTTGGACACACTCAAAATGTTGCGATTAAATTAACTGGTCAAATTATAAGCTAAAAATGAAAAGGGCATTTTCTAGCGTTTCTCGGGTAAGTAAATATAATCCAGGATTCGGACCTCACATACAGATGAAAGAGTTTCTGCTTAATAAAAAGCTTCTCTCATCTCACCGTAGATGTTTCCAGTGAAATTCTAGTTAATTAAAAAAAATCAAACAGTTTGCTTCAAAATTAATCAATAAAATAGAAGTTCCAAGAATTTGAGTAGTGTGGTTGTCAATCACGGGTGGAATGGTGAATGTTACACGAGTAACACTATTTTAACTATACATGGGTATGTAACAAAATTTTGAAAAAATTGAGAATTTATTGTTTAATAAAATAAGGTCAAATTGTCTACTACCATTGGTCGGAGAACTCCATTTTCTAAAAATAAATAAATAACCGTATTTTTTAAAAGTGAAACTTCTTAGGCAGCGATTCAATGAACGATAATTAAAAGTGAAATGTGAAGTATAGTAGGCACATTTCGTTACATGAGAGAGAAAAAAGATAAAGTAGAGAGAAGGAAAAAGAGAACTATACCTACATTCCGACGCCACGGGAGTGGAGCGAATGTGGTCGACGTAGCTCGGCTGAGGTTGAGTAAGTAATATTTATCATAGCGTTTTGTGATTATTTATGTGCGTGTCCTGTGATTGTTTGATTTATACGGACATATAAAGATCGAATCACGGACATATATCTCATATTTTGGTATCACAAACCATTAATATCTGTATTACTAATTGAAGCGCCACTAAATGACCTAGTAAATATGGAAAAAACAGGATATTAAGTTTCTCTTATTCTTTATTTTTTTAAGAAGTTTCACTTCTATCACGTGTACGGTGCAGCACGCTCAATAAAAAAAATGTTTCGTTTACGAGTAATTAGTTCGGTGCGAAAAAGCACAAACGGTGTTTTTTCGACAGACAATCTGGATAACATACTCGTAATATTGGAACGTTGTTATTAGTGTCATTTGAAATAATTACTGCTGAGGCGCCATATGTTGTACCTACCTAAATATATATATATATATATATATATATATATATATATATATATATATATATATATATATATATATATATATATATATATATATTTATATATATAAATATATATATATATATATATATATATATATATATATATATATATATATATATATATATATATATATATATTTATATATATATATAAATATATATATATATATGTATATATATATATATAAATATATATATATATATATAATATATATATATATATATATATATATATATATATATATATATATATATATATATATATATATATATATATATATATATATTAATATATAAATATATATATATGTGTATATATATATATATATATAATAATAATAATAAATCCCTTACCGCACCCCAATGGTGCATAGGGCTCTGCTTCATATAAACGCAGTGTTATCTCGATCGATTACACATGAAGGAAAGGTGATCAGCCCTCCGCTTCAGGTACCAGTCCAGTGTAATATTGAATAAATATTAGAGTGAAAAAATCACTTATATTTATTAAACCCCCCTGGGAATCGAACCCGGGACCTCCAGAACGGTAGGCGAGCATGCTGACCATTACACTACGGAGGCGGACAAAAAAAAAAAAAAAATATATATATATATATATATATATATATATATATATAATATATATATATATATATATATATATATATATATATATATATATATATATATATATATATATATTATATATATATATATATATATATATATATATATATATATATATATATATATATATTTATATATATATATATATATATATATATATATATATATATATATATATATATATATATATATATATATATATATATATATATATATATATATATATATATATATATATATATATATATATATATATATATATATATATATATATATATATATATATATATATATATATATACATATATATATATATATTTAGGTATATAGGTATATATACCTAAATATATATATTTAATATATATATATATATACATGTAATAAAATACCTAGGTACCTACCTATACATTTTATTAAGTACTTACATATAATACCTATATAAAACAGATCTACCACCAGATATCGCATGCGTCGCATTGAATAAAACAAAAGACATCAGATAGAAAAAATAAAATATTCTGAACTTTCAGAATCAGATAGATAGATAGAAAAATATTATAAAGATAAATTACGAATAAACTTTAATTACAAAGCAACACATTGTTTATTTTATTATTATACACCCACTTTACATATTATTTACACCCAATTTACAAAGAAAAATATAACCACGTTATAAAACGACAATAAAAGTTTATTCTTAATTTAAAGTGTCATTTGAAATAATACGATGCCGGTCGTAAGCCCTGTAAATGCCCAGTCTTCCATATTCTTCTTCGTCTGTGTTGAGTGTTATAAAAAATAAATATAAAACAAAAATGTAATATATTTTTATGTTGGACGAAACACGCTGTATTTTTAAAATGTCAACCCCTTGGTTACCGGGACTGTTGGGGTCACCATGCTGGAAATAATAAAATAAGCTTAAATAATTCAAAAGTGAAATGTTTGCCTGTGCCATTATTTTATGTTCGCCTAAACATCTCTCGGAGTTTGGTTAGCTAAATGTATGCATTGTTAGAATCACTAACGAGTAAACGCTACTAACAAGCACTGCACAAACAACTCCGACCTAATTGACGGCATTCGGTGTTGAAAGATATAGAGTAGGGGTGCGAGTAATAAACAAATAATTTGTATCTTTATCGTTTGAGTTATGCAATATACGCTTCATACTTGTATCAATTCATAACATATTGTAACACGTAAACATGTATCCCTGACTCGTAAACATGTTCAGAATGAAGAATAGCGCAGCTTTACACAACTTACTTTTCGCGGGCGGAAACAAAATCGGTTTAATGTGCTTTGATTTTCTCGTTTCCCTTTAAGTATTTATGTAATATTACAACTTATTGTAATACATACACGATGATTCCATTCTAAATATCGACGTATAACTTACTGAAAAAAATATAATATGGCAACATACTCCAAAATGTATCTGATACTTTCATAAATCTAGACAACCAAATGGAGTAAACTGAATACAGCAATTTCTATGACAGCCCGTTGCAGCAGCCATCTTCAATCATACATGTTTTTACTTTGGGTAATAATAAAGTACAAGAAAGTGGACAGGAAACTACGAAGGGGAGGTGAAATCTAATTATTCGTTTCCTTAGGCATCCCTACATGAGTATTCCCCATCACTTCTAAAATTTATTTTATTTCCTCTAACCAAGAAAGAACACTTTCCATTCCTCGACATAACACATCATTGTTCAGTAACTCCTTCTCTGTCCAAGCGGCCAGACTATGGAATGAATTACCTCTCCGCGTAAACAAATGCACCTCCTCTTATAACTTTTAAGAAACGTCTGACACATTACTATCTTTCGTTAGAATCCTAACTGCCCATCAAACCTCCTCCCTCTACCTCCTTCCCTATACTCCCCTTTTCCTTTGCCTTCCTTATTATCATCAATTTGTAATTTTTATGTTTTTAAATGTTCGAGTACTATCTACCATCTGATTGCAAACAGCTATATATGGTATCAAACGTTTTGATCAATATCACTAGTCTGTTTTTGATTGGTTGGAAGATATTTCTTTTCAGCAATAAGCCCGCCAATGTACTTATTTCTTTTCAGTTCGTAAAGTTTAAGTAAATGAATGGCGTAGTGTTGTATTTATATTTTAAATCAAACACTTGTATTCCACTAATTGAGTATTGTTGCATTACACACGACTGGTATAAAAAAAACAGATGTTTTCATCAACAGATGGTTACAAAAACTAACGAACAGAAAAATGTTCAGTTATACACGTGGGGTGGGCGGGGTTATAACTAGAAGGGGCGGGGCTTAGTTAAATGGGAACATGGACAATAATGGTGATGTATTTTGGAAAAGCATATTATTCTTTGTCCTTAGTTTTTGACTCCAAAAGTCTCGGTAGGCAAAGGGTAATACGCGCTCTTATCGTGACGTTATCACTTGACATCAGGTGATGGGGCAGCCATTTTTAAATGGAATTTGCTCTAGTCCTACGTGTTGATTTTTCCAAACGATATTTCCTAATCTGGTTCCATTATAAAAATAATCTCTTGTCATTAAACGATAAATGTGTTATCAATGTTCAAACAGCGACTTTAATAAAGGTGGCGCAAAACTAATCACCCTATCGGAAGATGTTAAAATTTTGGCAAACGGCGTTGTACGACAATCATATTTGGCGTTTGTAAACTAGACAGTTGCAGTATATAAACAGATTCAAGGTAGCGCAAAATTAATCACACGATTTTTTTGTATTACCTTTTTTTCAAGTAAAAAAACAAAATCGAATAATCAAAATCTTTATTTGGATCATAACAATTTTTCCTGTCAAGTAGCTTCCACCAGTGTTGGTCAATTTGTTTGTATACTGCAGCTGTCTAGGTCACAAACGTCAAATATGATTGACATACGACGCAACATCTAAAAATTATAACATCTTCCGATAGGGTGGTTAATTTTGCGCCACCCTGTATGTGTGCTGGCACACCCGTGCTGATTTTAACATTTATTATTTTATTGGATAAAAAAAACTATCTGGCAACGCTCACGGAACAAGCATAGGTCCACTCTCGTCGGAATCTCAAAAGCTACTGCCGCTCAGCCCGCTAGCTAGCGAGAGAACGATGAGCTTCGAGCTCCCCACGCTTGCACGGTGCAAGTATGCAAAGGCGAGATGCGAATATAGTGTCGCGGTTCCTGCACACTCTTCACGCGCTGTTTATATATAATACTTCAGATGTACCCGATAAATTCTGATGATTATTAATATTATTTGTTTTTGAATGAATGCGTAAATATGTTATGGAGGAATACCTAAAGTCTCAGCCTTGTATTTACTGTATTTATAGAGATATTATGGTTATTAGAAGCAATGTGTACTAGGCACACAACACCGGGAAGGGAGGGGTAAATGTTGGAGCTAGAATGATCCATTTGAAAAGTAGATCAGAAAGCTGCTGTCGATGCTGTGATTCTTACCGATAGATTACCACTTAATGCTGGGGTTTGATTTATGAAAAATGTTTAAAAATAACAACAGTTTTATTTTTTAAACGTTTTATTCAGAGTTCATCCACGATTCAAATAAAATGTAATACATGTGCGGCTGAGCCGAGGTCGAACACGCGCTAGTGCATGTCCGCCCTCGGCTTGATAATGTCTTAATAAGAGGAAACGCGTCATGTTATCATATATCGCTCACTCCTTTCAAGGTCATAAATCAAAATTTGTCAATTTTCAGTTGTGCATGTTTTCAGAATGCCCAGAAAATGTACTATATCCTAGCAAAAGAGGCATATTTTAAACTTAATATTTACCCGCTACAGGGCAGAAAGTGTTGTTTTTGCATTTTGAAGAAAAGCCATTGTTTAATTATTTTTTTTAAATATACTAAATATTTTTCAAATGGAGAAAAAACCTTCAAGTTTTACCTAAAAAGATCTGTTGCACAGTAAAAAGTTCAAAAAGTGGCTTGATATTTATTTTTAAAACATTGTGTTATATTTTAAATCTTTAAAAACGTTCTCCTGAAAAATCAAGTTTTTTGATTTATGACGTTCTTGAAAGGAGTGAGCGATATGTGTAAACAAAAGTAGAATTTAATCCAATAATCGTGTCTAATTTTGGGTATAAGTATTACCCAACAGGGATTACATTGTTATATTTTCTCAATATTATCAATATTTAAAACGTAATTTTCTTTTGTGTCATCGCCCGTAACCCGCGTCGGTTACAGTCATAATCAAATATTTATAGTGATTTTAAAACAAAGCAACATTTTAATCATAAAGTATAAAAAATAAAACAACATTTCAAACATTAAATTATTTATTTTTAAAAATTAAATAAAAATTGTTCTATAACAGCTAGCCGCAAGGAATGGGCCGAAACAAGTTGTCCGAGGCGTTGACTCTCAAAACCGGCTTGCTCCACTTTCAAATCGGCAGTTACAAAAGTCGAAAATTCTGAATTTTAGAATCTGTTAACACTTGATTCCACGTTTCCGACGCAATCCCTGCCAAGGTTGCTAACATACATCGACGGATCGCAGAATCGTCCATCAATTACTACCTATTATTGACATCTCAACATAGATGAAGAAGAATATGGAAGTCTGGGCATTTACGGGGCTCGCGACCATCATAGTGATCACTTTACACACGTGTAACATTCACCAATTCTACCCACGATTGACAACCACACTACTCAAATTCTCGTAAATTATACATGATCCAATTTTGAAACTTTATGATGGTCATAAGCCCTGCAAATGTCCAGATAGAATTGTATAGCTATTTAAGGACCGTCAGTCCATTTAATCTTCACGTTCGTTTGAAAATGCCATAACTAGGCGAAACAGTTGTCGCAATATGAATTTTTATGTGTTTTTTGTTAATAAAATACAACTTAGTAGACTCTAATAATCTGTGTTTGATATAACAATTAGTACATGAATTAAAATGCAGTTCTAAAAATTAAATGTCAAATCAATAAATTCCATATTCATCTTCATATATGTTGAGATGTAAAATAACTCCTATAATTGAAGATAATCCAGATCTGTGAACAAGTATTTGCAACATTTTGAGTGTGTCCAAATGCTTGTTCACAAAATCTGGATTATCTCCAATTACAGGAGTTATTTTCATATTATTTTTTGGCGTCTCATCAAAGATGAAGAAGAATATGGATGTTTGGGCATTTACGGGGCTGACGAATAGTCTGGTTTAAGTGATCACTTTACACACGTGTTACATTCACCAATTCTACCCATTATTGACAACCACACTACTCAAATTCTCGGAAGTTCAATATATATGAACCAATTTAGAAACCTTGTTCTTGAATCACTAGAACTTCACTAGAGGCATCTATTGGTGAGATCACTTAAACCAGCCTATGACGGTCGTCAGCCCCGTAAATGCCCAGACATCCATATTCTTCTTCATCTTTGATGAGATGCAAAAAAAAAAAAAAAAAAAAAAGTATTTGGACGCGCTCAAAGTGTGTTAGTTAGTTTAGTTAAGTTGGTTGCTATGCGGAGCTGGCCGGGTTCGGGCGTGGCGGCCTCGCGGGTGCACGCCGTGACTGCCGTAGCTGGCCGCGCCGGCTCCCGTCACTTGGCGACGCCCACCAGGGCCGGCCGCACGCACCGCTCCTGCAGCTTGTAGCCTACCTTGCTGACCACGACCACCGTGCCGGGCTCCGCGCCTTGCACCTCCTGCCGAAGCAACAACAGCGGTGCAGTGGATGGCGTGTCTCATTCGTTTAAGTTAGGAGGTGGATTGTTGGCTGATGTATCAACTGTCCTTCGTGTGTTAACGTTCAAGATGACACTGCGTTATATATAATGCAGTGTGAATTCCTCTCCAAAACATGTCTAACATATATCGTTATTCTCAAACTCCACCTCCTAATCTACTGTAACTGCAGACAGTTGGTAGAATTCCATATTGAATTGGTTGAAGGTTTATTGGATTGAATTCTACATTTATTTTTTTTCATTTCATTCAAACCCTTTTCCGCACCCCAATGGTGCATAGGGCGCTGCATTATATAAACAGTGTTATCTTGATCGTTAACACGAATCCGCTTCAGGGTAATATTGAATACATATCAGAGTGAAAAGATCACTTGTGTTTATTTGACCCCCCCTGGGAATGGAACCCGGGACCTCCGGAATGGTAGCCGAGCGTGGTGACTATTACACTACGGAGGCGGACAATATAATGCTCAAGTAGTAAAAAACGAGTGAACTAACTAACTAATCATCATGCCGCTTCTCCGCAGACTTAGGCAGAGGAATAGAACGCCATACACCACTCTGGCTTTGCAAACATTCTTCGCCTCTTCCACACTCACGCATCTCCTCATACATACCCGACGATTATTTCGACCCCTGACCCGGCCGCTTTCAAGTATTTGACATACCTGGTTGTGCCAGGTTTTTCTCGGTCTTCCTCTGCTTCTTTTTCCAACTACATTTGCCTCATAAATTTGTTTAACCGTTCTTTCCTCACTCGTTCGTTCTACGTGTCCGAACCATCTCAACGCACCTTTCTTAATTTTGTCGATAATGCTTATCTCAGCTTTGCATTCCTTCCTTATTTCACTATTCGCACATCTATCATACATCGTTTTGTCGCCCATTCTTCTGAGAGATCGCATTTCGTCTGCATTCAGTCTGCTTTCATCCTTCTTTTGCCAGCTCCACGTTTCACTTCCATACATTAGAGTTGGAACCAGGATTCCGTTTTTGCGATAACCGATAAATAAATAAGCGTTATACAGTGAAACCTCTACCTAGCATTTTTAAAGGGACCTATTAAAATAAACTATGAATGCGGGATTAAGAGGTCAATACGCAAATAGATACGACCGAGTAAAGATACCGTCCTCCCAATCTGCATAACCATTCGTAGGCTAAAATTCTAAGAAGAATACATGTTTCAGATGCAAATGTATTTATTTAAAAAAAAATACAAACCTGAATAGATTTTTAAAAATACTTTTGTTTTTTAACTGTTTTATTTTCGTAAGCCAATAGTGTATTTTCGGCTTTGCAAATAGTATTTTTTTCAGCGTCGGTTATTGAATGTGCGTTGTAGAAAGTTTTCTTTCAAAGAGTGCGCACGCTTCTGGAGATGCAGGTACAGGCAGCGGCTCCTTTTCATCAATATCGACCTCTCCTGCTATCGGTTACACGAGCTTTCGATAGTTTCTATCCCATACGTTGCCGTTGAATGTAAGAAAATTGATAATAATGTAAAAAAAAAACAGACAAAATGTATCAAATATGCAGCTTAATTCAAACGATAAATGGTGATAGAGAAACAATCGATGCGGTTTAGTTTAGTATGAAATTAAGTCGGGAGAGAGGAAATAAACGACACATCCAAGAAAACGATTATTCGAGGAACGATAGATAGAGGTTCCACTGTAGTTCATAATTTAGCCAAGAGACGCGCTATGAACGCCAAAATAATAACTTCGCTGGTATCTCCAAGACGAACTGTCAATGCAGTCATGCAAAAAAAGTCACGCAGCAAAGGGTTAAAAAATAAAATTGACCGTGTGGTATGTTTCCAGGATAGAGGGGGACGAGGCGGCGACGGAGCCCTCGTCGCGGCTGGCCGCGTACGTCAGCTTCGGGGGGCTGCTCATGCGACTGCAGGGGGACGCCAACAACCTGCACGGCTTCGAGGTGGACCAGCACATATACCTGCTCATGAAGAAGCTGGCCTTCTAGCCCCAAACAAACCACCCATCGCAATGCCATTCCAACCCTTCCCTTAGAGCGCTTGCACCCTACGCGGAATCTCACTTCCAACCCTTATCTGCACCCAACGGTGCATATGGCACTACGTTGTACAGATATTTTATTAATTGTTTCGGCATTTACTTTGTGGTAAGACATGTGACAATGATTAAAGAAAACACTTGTTTTTATAACACTTGAGTTTTATTAAAGACTACTAGTTTCAGAAGCTAAACATCCATCATTCAGGTCTGAATAATAATTAAACCATGTCCGCTCCCTAGGTGGAGCATATGGAGTCCACAAACTGTCTCCAGGCTTTTCTGTCGGCTGCCAGCTCCCTCGCAAGTCAGATCCGCGTCCCGAAGTCCTGACGAGAACTGCCGACGAATTGTCAGCAGTGGTCGGGGGCCTGATGCCTTGTAAAGGAGGCGAGCTTGATGGCGGATTTAGGGAGGCATGCGGAGTACACGGCCAAGCCAACTGATTCGCCTTTTCTTGACGACAGTTGTGACCAAGATTGGCTGCGTCCTACGCCTTATCTCTTCATTCCTCACAAAGTCAAACCACCGCGCGCCCAAATTTCTCCGCAGACACCTATTCTAATAATAACTTCCATTATTATTCAAACCTGAAATTATTATTGAGACCAGAATGATGGAAGTGTAGCTTCCGAAACTAGTAGTCTTTAATAAAACTCAAGTGGTATAAAAAAAAGTGTTTTCTTTAATCATTGTAACATTCCACAGACGCATTGTCATCTTGATCATTAGCACACGAAGGAAAGGTGATCAGCCCTCCGCTTCAGGTACCAGTCCAGGGTCTTCTTCTCCGTCTTATTCCTCATTGCTGAGGGTTGTGACCCTTACAGAAGCGATGACTCTTCTCCAGTTATCCCTTGCCTGCGCTGCACGTAGCGCTCCAACCACCGAGGTGCCTGCTGCTGCCTTAATTTGATCGGTCCATCGTGTGGGGATCTTCCTCTCCCTCTCTTTTCCTCCAGGCTACCGATCACAACTAGTCGTTCCAGGCTTTCTTCCTTGCCACGCACAACGTGTCGAAAGAACTGGAGAATCCGTCGGGTACAGATATTGGCCAGAGTCAAGCCATCCAAGCGTAGTTCCTGGCGAATGGATATTATAATACTTTCGTGTAATAAGTGATTATATTACGGGGGAATACAAAGATTGTGAGCCCGCATCTATCATATTTTATATTGATATTCTCATTTTAAAAGTGGAGTTGTAGTAAATACATATCAAGGGGAATGTTAATACAGTACAGTCTTGTTGTTCCGGAGTCGGATTGACGGGGAAATGTATTATCCGGGATTCTTTCAAATATCGTTTGACATCTCAACATAGATGAAGAAGAATATGGAAGTCTGGGCATTGACAGAGCTGTCTATGGTAGTATGAGAGACATCTATGTTGACATATCCAATATATTGTATTTCATACACTTTGTGGTAAGACATGATGATATTGTAAAAGAAAAACATTTGGTTTTTTACCACTTGAGTTTCTTTTATGATAACGACTAGTATGGAAGCTACGCTTCCATCTTCAGGTCTAAATATAAAAAATAATCTAATTACTCTACAGAACAGATAATTATTATTGTTTTAGTTTATATTTAGACCTGAAGATGGAAGCATAGCTTCTAGAAACTAGTCGTTATGATGAAATAAACTAAAATAAAACAAGGGTATTCCTTTTACTATTTGATTTATCAATATATATGAAAATTTTGATATAGATTCCGCCTGAAGGTTGTATTGGAATGAAAAATTGTTAAATTGTGAAAAATATTTAAATAAAATAAAGACAGAAAATAGTTGTGCTTTTGTTATTTTGAATGGTTCTTCTTCCTCTTGCCTTATACCCCCGTACACTATGCATCGGTTTGGCATCTTTGAAGGTGTTGAACAGGGATATATATATATATATATATATATATATATATATATATATATATATATATATATATATATATATATATAACGTGGTAATATTTTCCTTTTGAAAATTAAGTGTAAATAATATGTAAAGTGGGTGTATAATAATAAAATAAACAATGTGTTGCTTTGTAATTAAAGTTTATTCTTAATTTATCTTTATAATAATTTTTATATCTATCTATCTATCTATCTATCTGATTCTGACAGTTAATTTTTTCCTATCGGATCTCTTTTGTTTAATTCTGTGC